>NC_087182.1:16582380-16589880 GCF_035594125.1 Scylla paramamosain
TAAACTGCGCTTCGTCTTCAATAGGACTGTGTTATCAATCATTGACTGGATTACTTTGCTTTCTTCCTCTTCCTCTTCCTCTCCTACCCTCTTTTTTTTCTTTTCCCTTTCTCTCGCTCTCTTTCTTCTTCTTTTCCTTCCCTATCGTTTCTCCACATCTCTTACTTTTGCTGTCTTTCTTCATCTTCCTTTCGTGTCATATCGTTTCTTTCTTTCCCTTTCTCTCGCTTTCTTTCTCCCTCTTCCTTTTCTTCCCTGTCGTTCCTTTCTTTTCCTTTTTCTCTCAGTCCTCTCCTTCCTTCCCAATCCTACCTTCTCTTACTTTCCTCTTCCTTATCCGTCTTCCTTCCTCTTCCTTTCCTATCTTACCCTTTCTTCCAAACCTCAGTCCTATATTATCCTCTTGTTGTGGCACATTATGTCAATCTGTCTGCTTTCTTATCGTCTCTCACTCTTTTTTTCTTTCGCTTTTTCTTCCTCTTACTTTTTATACCCTCCTTATCCAAGCGCCATGTTATATCAATCGTCTGTCTCTCTCTCCCTCTCCCTCTCCCTCTCCCTCTCCTTCCCCCTTACAGAGCACCAAAAGGAATAAAACAAGCTATTTACACCCAAAAATCGACTATCAGTTTTATGGATTACTTGCGTTAAGGTGAAAATAGCTGCACAAAACCGCCATGGAGGTAAAATAGTGCTACACTTGCTTTTCTCACTTGAAACGCCTCGCTGTGTCGCTAAGGCAGGCCAGCGCAGTGCCATCTAGTGTCAAAGTGGCCCTTCGTGGCACTGTGCCCCTATCAATGGCGTCACTTGGCAGGATATAGAATCTCCGGCAGGGATTACCACTGGCGTCCTCGGGAGTCCATCAACTTTGCTTCCTTTCCACTTACTGTCTGCTTATGTGAATCCCTTGAAAGAATTCGACGGGAAGATATGTGGTTCTTCCTAGAGTTGTAGTAGTGAAGTAGGACGAAAATAACTTACTGGCTGGTGCAGGCGTGAGAGTGTTCCTAGTGCTTGAGAGAGAGAGAGAGAGAGAGAGAGAGAGAGAGAGAGAGAGAGAGAGAGAGAGAGAGAGAGAGAGAAAGAGAGAGGGGACATAAGAAATAAGGGAAGCTGCAAGAAGCCATTAGGCCTACACGTGGCAGTCCCTGTATGAGATATACCTACCTATTTCCACCTATCATCATCATCTCTTAAAGTTCCCTAATGACTCAGCACTAACAACTTGATTACTGAGTCTGTTCCATTTATCTACCACTATTTGAGAACCAACTCCACCCTATCTCTTTTTTAAAACCTAAATTTTTCAAGCTTGAACCCGGTTTTTATTGTTCTATCCTAGTTACTGATCCTAAGAATTTTTGCTTACATCCCTCTTGTTATAACCCTTATGCCACTTAAAGACTTCTCTCAGGTCCCCTCTTAACCTGCGTTTCTCTAAAGAATGTAAATTTAACAGCTTCAATCTCGCTTCGTAAGGAATACTCCTCATCACCTGTATCCTTTGGACTGATTCTAATAGACCTATATCCTTCCTGTAATATGGGGACCAGAACTGCACAGCATAGTCTAGATGAGGTCTGACCAGCGCCAAATATAACTTTAATATTACTTTGGGACTTCTACTTTTAACATTCCTAAAAATTAGTCTTAATACCCTATTTGTCCATGTTTCTGGCCTCCATGCATTGCTTTCTTAGACGGAGTTCAGAGTTAACTATAACTCAAATTTTTTTCGTACCCTGAACCTACCAGAGCTTCATGGTTTATTATGTACCTACTGTGTGGGTTTCCTCTACCTGCGCTAAGTACTTTGCATTTGTTGATATTAAATTGTATTTGCCATCTGTCTGTCCATTCGTTTATCCTATCGGAATCTACCTGAAAGGCGATGGCATCCAATTCTGACCTAATTAAACTGTCTTTGTGTCATCCGCAAATTTACTAACATCACTACTAATTCCACTATCCAAGTCATTGATACATATTACAAACAACAATGGCCCTAATACTGATCCCCGTGGCACCCCACTAATTACATGACCCCACTCGGATTTAGAGCCGTTTATTACAACTCTCTGTCGCCTGTCGTTTAGCCACGACCTTATCCAGCCTAACACCTTCCCATCTATCCCGTGCGCCCTAACCTTTCTCAGTAGGTCTCTGATGGGCTGCCTTGTCAAACCTTGCCAAAGTCCAGATATAGGATGTCATAACTATCACCATTATCTGCCGCCTCGTAAATCCTTACTGTAAAAACTTAACAAGTTCGTCAGGCAAGACTTCCCCTTCGTGAAGCCATGATATGATTCTTTTATCAAGTTATGCTTGTCTAAATGTTCCCTAATGTTCTTCGCTAATATTGACTCCATCATTTTATCTACAACAGAAGTTAAGCTGACAGGTCTATAACTAGATGTTAAAGTTTTATCTCCTTTCTTAAAGAGAGAGAGAGAGAGAGAGAGAGAGAGAGAGAGAGAGAGAGAGAGAGAGAGAGAGAGAGAGAGAGAGAGAGAGAGAGAGAGAGAGAGAGAGAGAGAGAGAGAGAGAGAGAGAATCTGTAATTCTTCCTTATTATTAAAAAAAATGCAAGGATTATTAGGAGAGCATTCCCATTACAACTTAGTGGTATTATTATTATTTTTATTATTATTATTATTATTATTAGTAGTAGTAGTAGTAGTAGTAGTAGTAGTAGAAGTAGTAGTAATAGTAATAGTAGTAGTAGTAGTAGTAGTAGTAGTAGTAGTAGTAGTAGTAGTAATAGTAGTAGTAGTAGTAGTAGTAGTGGTAGTAGTAGTAGTAGCAGTAGCAGCAGTAGATGTGAAAAAAAACACCATTAGCCATCAGAATGAATCTCAAGGAGCGGGAAGTAAGGAAGAGGAAGAGCCGTAACACGCTTCTCCGGTGACTGTCATGGCACAGATCGCCAGGAGAAGGAAAAGAAAAGGCGCTAAGAGAGTCCAATTTATTTTCCTGCAGTACGATAATATTGAACGGCTTACGCAAACCTCATGATATTCTGCCTAAACGTTTCAAGTCATAGGAAGGCTGAGTCACTGTTAGGCACTGCTATGTTCCACTATTAACCCTTTGACTGCCACTTGGTTAACCTTTCCCTAATTACCAAACACTCACACATCTCTACTTGTTCCACAGCCAAATCCAATCTTTGGACTGGGAAGGAATTCAAATATACTCTTTTTCATCGCTAACTTTCTTGTAGTCGCTTATAAAGACTTCACTCATTGCGTTTGGTGTTGCTAATTGCTTCGTGTCGCAGTGAAAGGGTTAGTGTACGACAAACGAAGGAGGTGGTGATATGTAACGATTGGTGTTGTAAGGCAGGTGTTGACGGGAAGCGAAGCAGTGGTGGAGGTAGTACCCAGGAGATGCCAGACGCAGGACACCACGTATGCAGCTCAGGCAGGTGTAAATGTTTCCTGATGCATAACAAGTTTGAGTCATTCTTTAAACTTGTTTGGTGGGAGTTCCTGGTACTTGATTGGCCGTGGCGGTGGTGGTGGTGGTGGCGGTTGTGTTGTGTAGTATTGTGACAGTGATGAAGGTAGTGATAATATTTGTAACAACGACAACAGCAATAATAATAGTAGTGATGATTATAGGAAGAAACTGAAGGAGAAGATGAAGAAGAAAAAGAAGAAGGAGAGGAAGGAGGAAGAGGAGGAGGAAGAGGAAGAGGAGGATGAGGTGAAGAGGAAAAAAACGAAAAGAAGAAAAAAGTAAGAAAACAAAACACAAAAATGTTATTATATGGCTGTTTTGCATCATCCACTTATCAAATCCTCCTCCTCCTCCTCCTCCTCCTCCTCCTCCTCCTCCTCCTCCTCCTCCTCCTCCTCCTCCTCCTCCTCCTCTTTTCTGGCACGTCACGGATAAGTTGAAAGGCTTTTAGGATTTTAACTTTATATAGAAGTTTACACACACACACACACACACACACACACACACACACACACACACACACACACACACACACACACACACACACACACACTTAAAAAGCAAAAGATACTTAAAGATACATTTCTTTCATACTTTCTTTTACTCTATGATTTAATTAGTTATTATTATTATTATTATTATTATTATTATTATTGTTCGACTCTTGACCAGCAGGGGCACAGGAAACGCAGGTAACAGTGCAGGTGTTTATTCACAGAAGGTGTGAACAGAAGGCTGGAGGTAGGTGATCTCTCGGCGCCAGGCCGCGCACTTCCACTTAACACTTATGACTGAAGCCTAGCTCGTTCACTCATTCACGTATTCATGCCTCACACAAGTCTCGCTCATTCACTCGTTCACACAACTAGCTAACAACCACACACCTCCCCCGAGACATAAGGAAGATTCCTTATCTTTGTTATGGCTACCGTAACACATGAAACAAAGTTACAATGATTGAAGTACAGAAAACACGGTACATATACACAAAACAAACACAGCGTACAATGAACACGTACGACTAATCGTAGGTGCTACGGTGCCACCGCACCTGCAGTCGTCTCGGCTCCCTACGCTGTCGGCTGCTTCGACGCTCTGGTTGCTCTCGGCCACGGTGTACCCCGTTACCCTGATGCTCCGGGCTGCCGGGATGGTGGTGTTCCTCGTGACCCTGATGCTGAAGCGCTGCACCGCCATGAGCGGTGTGCTGCTCGACAGGAAGGGGAGCAAGAGGTCTGTGTGGGCGTAGGTGTCTTCTATTACGCCCACATCACGCGACCGCTGCCCATCTTGATGAGGTAGTCTCTCCTTCGCCCAACAGCCACGATGACACCCAGGCGATCCCAGAGGCCTGTCGTGTGATCTTGAACGTCGACGTGGCCACCGAGGTGCAGGAGAGGAAGAGTACGGGCGGACGCGTCGTGGCGAAGTTTCGCTTTCTTCCTCAGTCGCTCTGCCTTGGCGTCGCACTCATCAGCAGCGCGCTGCCACTGCTGAGCGTATGAGCGATGATGAGCCGGGACACAGGACCTCATAGGATGACCGAAGAGGACTTGTGCTGGTGATCGCCCTTCCGCCCTCGGAGTGTTGCGCAGTTCCAGCAACCCGCGAGCGAACGCATCCTCGTCCAGGTGTCCCTGCTGTGTGGTCGTGAGGATCAGCTTCTTCACGGACTTGACCGCTGCCTCGGCGTGACCATTGGAGCGTGGATAATGAGGTGAAGATACACGATGCTCCACCCCCCATCGAGCCAGGAAGCGCCGTACCGATGAAGAAGTGAACTGCGGTCCACCGTCAGTCCTCAGGAGAACAGGCACGCCCGTGTCGGCGAACACACCCCGAAGGACACGAACGAGCTGATCAGCCGATGCTGGACGTGAGCATGCAGACACGTGAGGCCACCCAGACAAGCGATCTACATACACGAGGTATGTACGGCCTGCTGCGTGGAAGTAGTCTGCAGAAACTGACTCAAACACCCTGCTGGGTGTGTCCGTGTCCTGCCAGAGAGGTTCGTTGGCTTGGCTTGGTAGGAGTGGACGGCATAGTGAGCATCCAGAAACGACGTTCTCAACGTCTCTGTCCATACCAGGCCAGTACACCGTTTGTCGGGCCCGTCGCTTGGTGCGCTCCATCCCCTGATGACTGTCATGGAGTCGCTCTAGTGTTTCTCGGCGGAGGCTGTGAGGAATAAGAAGCCTCGGCCCGTAAACCACCAGGTCGTCGTCTACGGCCAGCAGACTGGGCGCACCGGCCAGTACGTACGCATAGCGGTGATCGAGGTCGTGGCAATGATCAGGGAAGCCCTCGATGATGACGTTCTTGAGCAAGCAGTACTCCCCGTCTCTTGCTGCTGCGGCACGTACCATTTCCACAGTCTGATCCTGGAGTGGTGCTAAGCGGACGCCCGTCCTCATTGGTGGCAGATAACGCTGAGATGACCGCTGAGTGGAGAGGGTCGAGGTCACCAGAAGTAGCAGCATCCTCTTCCTCCACTGGGTCCTGTACTGGAGCACGTGAGAGGGCGTCGGGCACACAGTGTGTCGATCCCTTTTGCCAGCTTGCTGTGAAAGAATACTGAGCAAGCTTCTCCCTCATGCGCTGCAGCCGCAGGTTCTCTATTTCTCCCAACAACTTGCTATTGAGGAGAGGTATCAGCGGGCGGTGGTCGAGCACTAGATCGAAGTGAGGGAGTCCTTTCAGGTAGGTGCCACATTTCCTGACTGCCCAGACGATTGCAGCCATTTCCAACTCTATTACTGCATAGCGGCTCTCTGTGTCTGTAACAAATCTTGACCCGCATTGCACCATCTTCCACTGGTCACTGTGCTTCTGCAGGAGAACGAATCCAAATCCGTGCATCCTTGAGGCGTCAGTCTGTAGCATCGTTGGTAATGATGGGTCGAAGTATGCCAAGACAGGTGGGCTGACGAGACACTGTTTCACCTTCTCAAACGCCTCTTCATGGTTAGGAGACCAGCACCAACTGTTCTTCGGGCGTAAGAGATCTCTGAGGGGTTGTGCAGCTGCAGCCACAGCAGGAGAAAAGCTTCCAAGCTGGTTTGTAAGACCCATGAATGATCGTAAGTCGGTGATGTGCTGTGGTCGTGGGAAGTCAGAGATTGCCTTAACTTTCTTTGAGTCTGTCGTGTAGCCTTGTCCAGAAACAGAGTAACCACAGTAATCTACCACTCTTTCCGCGAATGTAAACTTCTGTGGGTTGAGAGTGATGCCGTGCTGGTCACACCGCCGCACAATCTGAATGACATGGGCTAAGTGCGCACTGTAGGTGGAGTCATAGGCCAGGATGTCGTCCACGATCTTGATGGTGTTAGGTATGTCGCCGAGAGCTTGGTCTCCTCGACGGTTATACTCGTCTCCAGACGAGACGAGACCCATAACCGCTCGCCGAAACTTGTACCGACCCCAAGGTGTTATGAAGCAGGTTAAATCCTGGTCTTCTTCTCTAATGGGGACTTGAAAATACCCCATCTTGGCATCAAGAGTGGTGAACCAAACTGCTCCGGTCCCGATCGAGGCGATGGCGTCATGAGGTGAGCGCACTGGATACACGGGCCTCTTCACGTAACGGTTGAGTCGTGTCAGGTCAACACACAGCCTTACACCAGATGTCTTTTTTGGGACAGGCACGATGGGGTGGCACCATGCCGTAGGGTAGTCCACACTCTCGATGATTCCCTTGTTAAGCAGCTCTTCCAACTGGCTCTTAATTTCTTCACGCCAATTGTAAGGGATTGTACGAGATGCTGTTACGGCGAAGGGTCGAGCGTCGTCTGTCAACTCGATGGCCATGGATCCACCAGCCATTGCACGTAAACCTTCCTTTGCTTCGAAGACGCTGGGAAAGGCCTTGATCACAGCAGCAGCGTGCCCCGCACGCTGCTGTGGCGTTGGGTCGTAGGAATGAGGCCAGCTGATCACTTCTGTGGGCGTAGATAGAGGTGGCTGCGAGGCGGTCGGGTACTTGATGGAGCTGTTGCCGGTGTGCTGTTCTTCCCTGCGTAGCGGTCG
>NC_087182.1:16594880-16597380 GCF_035594125.1 Scylla paramamosain
GCGTTCCGTGTTACCTTGAGGATATACTGAAGGAGTCTTGGTTGTCCCTCGTGTCTAGATTAAGCCTTGTATATGTTTGCACTTTTATTCTTTCTCTCTTTCTCTCTTTCTCTTTCTTATAAATGCCATAGGGAAGGTTATTAGTGTTTGTAAGGGTGTTTTTGTTCCTATTGATGGTTGCAGAATGTTTGTTAAATTGTCACTAGAATCATGAAATCATCTTTGAAGATTCCAGGTAACTTCCACTACAGTCTGTTGTGGGTTGTCATATTCTGCATGAAGTCTGATGCCAAAAAAAAAACAAAAAAAAAAACATTGTACTTTGTCTATGAACCCTTGTTAAATTGTGACTAGAATCATGAAAACATTCTCGAAAACTCCAAATAACTTCCACTACAGTCTGTTAAGTGATGTGTTTTGACGTTTGCTTCCTGTTCACGGCTGCAGAATCCTTGCTTAATTGCCACAAGAATTATGAAACGTCTTTGAACACTCGAGACACCTTCCTGTTGAGTGATATTTAGTGTTCTGATGTTTTTCCTTTATTTTTCTTTTGGCAGCTGTAGATTCTTTGTTAAATTGCCAAAGGAATCATGAAAACATCTTTGAAAACCCCAGACAGCTTCCACTACAGGCTTTCAAGTGTTAAGAGGCAGGACCACAGAATGTTCAGGAATACCGGCTTGGTTAGTGGTGCTTATCACGATCTGATTCATGAGAGCGGAAAGTGAATACGAGTGTTTGTTCGTCCTTTGTGATCCCTTGTGACTTTTGACGTAATGAATACAAAAGTGACAAGAAATCTGATGTAACATTTTTTCCTTGTATTTGATAATGTGGAAGTTATGATTCATGGGTTTTTTTTTTTTATTTCATTTATACTCTCTCTCTCTCTCTCTCTCTTCTCTCTCTCTCTCTCCTCTCTCTCTCTCTCTCTCTCTCTCTCTCTCTCTCTCTCCTCTCTCTCTCTCTCTCTTCTCTCTCTCGTCTCTCTCTCTCTCTCTCTCTCTCTCTCTCTCTCTCTCTCTCTCTCTCTCTCTCTCTCTCTCTCTCTCTCTCGTCTTGGTTTTACTTGATATGTACGTAAAAAGAAGCTATTTTAATTGTAAATAAGTTTTTTTTTACTTTTTAAATTGTTTTGTGTGTGTGTGTGTGTGTGTGTGTGTGTGTGTGTGTGTGTGTGTGTGTGTGTGTGTGTGTGTGTTTGTGTGTGTGTGTGTGTGTGTGTGTGTGTGTGTGTGTGGTGTGTGTGTGTGTGTGTGTGTGTGTGTGTTGTGTGTGTGTGTGTGTGTGTGTGTGTGTGTGTGTGTTTTGCTTTGGTCTCTACTTCATATTCCTATAAATGCTTGGTGCTTCCCTTCTCTTTCCTTCCCCCTCTTCTTCTCTCTCCTTCCTTCCCTCGTTCCTTCCTTCCTTTCTTCGTCCTCTTCTTGCCGTCTTCCTACGTCCTCCATTAATTCATGACGTTTCTTCTCTTCCTTCCTTTATTTAATTCTCTTTTCTATCCTTTCCTCTTCTTTTTTTCAGTTCCTTCCTTCCTTCCTTCGTTCTCTATTTCCCGTCTTCCTCCCTTCTTCATTAATTGATGACGTTTCTTTCTTCCTTCCTTTATTCCTTTTTTTCCACTTTTTTTTTCTCTCTTTAGTTCCTTCCATCGTTCTCATCCTTCCTTTCATCTTCCTTCCTTACTTCATTTTTTTTAACCCTTTCTACCCTTTTCATTTAATGCATTCATATCTTCCTGTCAATTATCTTTCCTGCTTCCTTTAATCTTGCTAACTGGATAAGAGCATAAAACAATTAAGGGAAGCTGCAAGAAGCCACCAGGCCTACACGTGGCAGTCCCTGTATGAGTATGAGATTTACCAACGAGTATTGCCACCTGTCATTCCCATCCACAGCTTCGTGTAATCTTCTTTTAAAGCACTAACAACCTGATTACTGAGTGCATTTCATTTACCTTCCCCTCTATTTAAGAACCGATTGCTTTCTTTATTTTTAAGCTACATGAGTTAGTTCCCCTCCCGTGTCCTCGATGCGCAAGGATTTTTACTTTCCCTGATCTCTGTTCTGTCCACCTCTCTGATGCAAGAGTTAAGGATGTTCTCAGTCTTTCATTTCGTTTCTGCATTTTTCTTCCTATGGCTCAATTTTTATTTTATTTTATTTTTTCAGAAGGAAGATTTAAGGCCACTTTTCTAATTCTGGATGAGTTTTTTTTTTTTTGGTTTTACTCTTTGGGACTCGTCAGAAAGGTCTTTTTTTTTTTTCTGCCTGTTTGTAGCCTTTGGTCACAGCCTCTCTTACATTAAAATCTCATCTCCTCTTCCCTTCCTGCATTCCTTCCCTTCGTAATTCTTCTCTTCCGTCCTTTATTTCCTATCTTTATTCCTGCCTCTCATTCCCTCCAGGTTGATCAGTGAAGGTCATGGATTCTCTCTCTCTCTCTCTCTCTCTCTCCTCTCTCTCTCTCTCTCTTCCTCTCTCTCTCTCTCCTCTC
>NC_087182.1:16604880-16614880 GCF_035594125.1 Scylla paramamosain
TACGCCTCCTACCCTACCCCTCTCGCTCCCTTTGCCACCCTGCCTGTCTCTCGTGCCACTGTTATCTCCCTGCCATCTTATAACACACTACCCTGCCACACCATCTTTGTCTGTCTCCCCCTGCTATCTTGTATCATCCTCTTCTCTGCCCTTGCTATCCTTCATGTCCCTCTGTCAGCTCCTCCCATCTTATACCATGTTGTACCCTGCTTCACCATTCAGTCTCTCATCCATCACCCTGTCACACCCTGTCATCTGACCCTATCCTTCTATATCTTGCTATCTATTATCACTCCCTGTCATTTCTTGCATTCCTGTTCATGTCAGTCCTGGCGTATCCCCTATCCTGATTCTCCTGGTTCAGAAACTCTTTGCTCTCTCACCACGGCTATTTCAAAGGCCATTTCAAAGCCGGGTTCTCATGAGTGTTTTCCTGTTAGAGATGTAAGGAATCTATTAATCTGTTACTAAAATCACAAAAAGATAAATAAATACTTAAAAAACCGTGTAACTTCAATCATAGGGTTTTGAAAGTAATCGAGATGCGAACAGGAGTGTGTCAGAATATGGTCCTAGCTGGTTTGCCGTAAGTGTTTTCCAGTTAATAATGTAAAAAGATCTTATTAATCTGTCACTAGAACCAGAGCAACAAAACTTAAAATTTTACCCGTGTACCTTAAACTGGAGGCTTTGAAAGTAGTGGAGGTGCGACAGGAGTGTTTCAGAATCTGGTCCTAGTTGGGTTCCTATGAGTGTTTTCTCTTAATGATGTAAAAAAAATCTTATTAATCTGTCACTAGAACCATAAAAAAAAAAAAAAAACAAGTACCTTTAACTAGAGGCTTTGAAAGTAGTAGTGTAAAAAATCTTATTAATCTGTCACTAGAACCATAAAAAAAAATTAAAAAAAAAAAATAAATAAATAAAAAACAAGTACCTTTAACTAGAGGCTTTGAAAGTAGTAGTGTAAAAAAAAATCTTATTAATCTGTCACTAGAACCATAAAAAAAATAAATAAATAAAAAAATTTAAAAAAATAAGTACCATTAACTAGAGGCTTTGAAAGTAGCGAAGGTGCGGAATAGACTGTCTCAAAATATGGCTCGAGTCGGGTTCCCATTAATGTTTTTCCGTTAATGATGTAAAAAAATCTTAACATATCACTAGACCCATAGAAAAACACTGAAAAACCTCGCGAAACTTCAACTAGAGGCAGTCGGACAGAGGTGTTTCAGAATCTGGTCCTAATACAAGTGTTTAGAGACTTGTTCTTGTTTTTTTTTTCTTCTGCTTGTTGTTCTCCATTTGTTGTGAGGCAACGGATGTGACGAATTGGGAGTACGTCGTTACTGGTCAAAATAAGTTTTTGTTGGTTTGCTCCTGTCCTCTCTCGGAACAGGAAGCCCACGTTTCATTTCCTGGGTACCGAATCAGGAAGAGAGAGAGAGAGAGAGAGAGAGAGAGAGAGAGAGAGAGAGAGAGAGAGAGAGAGAGAGAGAGAGAGAGAGAGAGAAAGAGAGAGAGAGAGAGAGAGAGAGAGAAGCGTGTCGTGTGCTGTGTTAGTTTCAAGACACTTAACCTTCAATTTTTGACTACCGCTTCGGACCCTGTTTGGGGACTGGCATCTCAGTTTGCTTTTCTTTCTTTCTTTCTTTCTTTCTTTCTTTTTTATTGGATTTTTGTTGCTCTTGGCCGGTGTTCCTCCTACATAAAAAATAAATAAATAAATAAATAAGTTAATCAGTCTCCTAATCTCCCAAGCGGTATTTCTTTACAATCTTCACCCTAGTAATGGCTCGCTATTTTTCCTTTGCTTAGTGTACGTATGTGTATGTCTAGGTATTGGAATGAAGAGAGCTGGAAGGGGATCAGCAAGAGAAGTGTGTGTCGTGTGCTTTGTTCCCAGTGGCCATTACAGTTTTCACTTGTAATGGCTCACCTATTGTTGCTGTGCTTAGTGTGTGCATGTGTATGTTTGCGTATTGAATTGAAGAGAGAGAGAACAGCGAGGGAATCAGTAAGAGAGAGAGAGAGAGAGGGGAGGAGGGTTGTCATGTGTAAGCTAGTGTTGACAGCTGCACTTTACAATCTTCATCCTCGTAATGGTTCGTGTATTTTTGCTTTGTTTAATGTACGTATTTGTTGTGGGCGAGTTAACCAGTTTTCGCAGTGACGTTTCTTCGCAGTTTTTGTTTTCTTTGAACTTTGTAATGTAGCATGTTAGTTACCCAGTATTTCCAGTGACGTTTTTTTTCACTATCTTCTGTTTTTTTTTTTTTTTTTGGTTAAGCCTTTGTGTGTGTAGCGTGCCAGTTACCCAGTGTTCCCAATAACGTTTCCTTACAATGTTCAATTTTTGCATCACCCTCTGTACGTAGTGTCTGTCAATCAGTATTCTCATTCTCTCCTGTGTAATTTCTCCCCTACTAATGACCCGACCATTTTTTTACTTATCATTATGTATGTACAACGTGTCAGCTACCTAACATTCCCAGTACGTCTCTCTTTGCAACCTCCCCAGTAATGTCCTCCTTCCTTCATAACACTCCCTGCATGCGTCTTAGGCCCCCGACATCATTTCTGGCAATAATTCAAGTCTGTGGAGTGTTTTGTACTATTTCAAGCGTCGCCTCTTTCCATGTGGTGGTAGGGAGGGTGGAGAAGGAAGAAAAGAGAAAGAAGAGAAGACAGGAGGAGGAGAAGGAGAAGGAGAAGAGCGAGAATCACAGAGAATAACAAACACTAACCTTGAGAAGAGCAGAAGACGAGGTAGAGATTGAGAATTAGGAGGAAGAGGAGGAGGAGGAAGAGGAAGAGGAAGAGGAAGAGGAAGAGGACTACAACCACTGTGGCTAATAGGATAACAAATAGCACTAATAGCAGTAGACCATCTAATCTATGAGAGGGGGACGAGAGAAGGAGGAAGACGAAATAGAAAAGGAGGAGGAAGAGGAGAATGGGAACAATGAGGATTACAACTACTCCAGTACCTTATTACTCAGCTGTCCCTTTCCAAACTCGTACCATTAATTTTTCTTCCCAGTCCTTCAGATCTCACACTCGCTGACTCCTGTTCTTACTTTCCTACACTGTTTCACTTTCCTTTCCTTCATGAGCTATTAAGTCAGGCAGGAGGGAGTAAGCATCAAGAGGCTGGATTCGTATGTGTGGATGTGTGTGTGTGTGTGTGTGTGTGTATGTGTGTGTATGTATGTGTGAGAGTCTCTTAACAACAAGCAGTATTCATCCACTGCCATTATACATCGCAAACAATCACTATGCCAACCACATTTTGATTTCTCATTCCCCTCAATCTCTCACACCACACGCACCATACACCCCGCCAGTATAGAGACCTGAGGGACGCCACGCACCCCGCACATAACCTAGTCAAGGGCAACAAAAGCAGCTTGAAAAAAAGAAATACCTTTGCACTTAAATTCACGTACCTTCACTGGCAGTTACATCACCTTACCTGATCCTCGTAACGTTTCCTATTGTGAGTATACAGGAACTTCCACGTTTACACCTAATGGTTTCGCAATTTCCCTTATTTTTATCACGGTATAGTTCTTCTTTGTCACAAAAGCGCTCATCATCACCCAGTATATGACCACCTGCTTCCGTCACTACCTACCTTTTCCTCTACACCTTTAACACCTTAGAACTCTCACCTGTACTTTCACGCCACAGGTAGCTCAGGTAACACGTAGCATGAACTTATACTCGTCTTAGTGTCTTCCTTCAGTTTTAAGTCTTGATCTGCTGACTAACTATTCAACTGTTTTGGAAGGAGACTGTCACTTCATAGGAACATAGAAAGGAACATAAGAAAATAAGGGAAGCTGTAAAGAAACCATCAGTCCTACACGTGGCAGTCCCTGTATGAAACACACACACCTTATTTCCACCTGTCAGTCTCATCCATAAATTTGTCTATTCTTTTAAAACTTCTTAATGACTCGGCACTAACAACCTGATTACTGAGTCTATTCTAATTATATGCTACTATTTGAGAACCAATTCCTTCCGACCTCCTTTTTTAAATCTAAGTATTTCAAGCTTGAACCCATTACTTCTTTTCTATTCTCATTACTGATCCTGAGAATTTTGCTTCCGTCGTTTACAGGAAGGTAAAAAGCAGTGTAGTTGATTACGGCAGTTTCATGTACTCTTTTATTGTTATGGGCGTCCTTTATTAACTTCCAAAGCATTTTAAGAACTATTTGCGTCCAGATAATAAGAGACAAGGGAATGAACATAAGAGGTTAAGCTATTTGCGTCCAGACAGGAGACAAGGGAATGAACATAAGAGGTTAAGCTATTTTTTTTTAGACTACATAGATATTTAAGAGAATTTAGTATGAAAATGAACGTCTGAAAAGTTATTGATTATTAAAAGAAAACTTGTTCAGCAGTGAAATAGTTAAATGACTCGTCACTCTGACCGTGCGCACCGTCACTCTGGCAGGCACAGGTGCACTCAGCCCTCAGGTGACTCAGCTCCTTGTAGAGGAAGACACGACATGACACTTGGAATGTAAACACTCTACTTGTGATGAGTGTACCAGGGCGGAGGTTGAAGAGTAATATTAACAGGTGTATTCTGAGTTCAAGATGAAATTAACAGTCTGTCTATTTTCCAGGCCAGCAATCCCACAAGGGGCGGTCCAGACAAAGCACCACACACACACACACACACACACACACTTACGCAGCATTCACACCCTTGCCCTCGTCGGCCCGCAGTGGAAAGGGGCAGTCTCGTGGATCATCTTACTCCACACCAGGAACTTAGCACGATTTACAAGACTCCCTTTCCATCGGGGACTGACGGGGCTAAGTGTGTGTGTGTGTGTGTGTGTGTGTGTGTGTGTGTGTGTGTGAGGTGCTTTCCCCGAAATTAACAATAGTAATAAAATATATCAGAACTATTTAAGGCATAAAGGTGTTTTTTGTAATGTGTGTCAATGTATATAGTGTTATTGACTTATAATACGTATATTCATAGCCGGTGATGAGATTAACAAGAGCTACAAAATAAATAGATATATAGATAGATAAATACATAAATAAACGTACTTAACCCCTTAACGACATACGAAGAAAATAAAATCCCTAAAAAAAAAGAGTAAATGAAAAGTAAAAGTAAAAAGTAAGAACACGAGCAAATAAAACAACAATGAAGAAGCAAAGAAGCACTAATGACAAGAAAGTGAAAGGGGTGATGAAGGAAATAACCGAACCTAATGAAGAAATGCGAAGTCACTAATGAGAGAAGGAATGGCATCAGAAGTATAGGTAATAAGAGTAAAAGGAGCAAGGACACCAGCAAATAAAACACACCAAAAAAAATAAAAATAAATAAATAACGAAAGTAAAAGGAATAACGAAATAAACAACGAAAGCAGACACGAAGAAAGCAAAAAGAGAGAAAAAAAAAACAACGAATATGATAAAAGCAAAAGGACAACAACAACAACAAAAAAAAATGACGAACAAATAAAGAAACAAAAGCAACCAATAACGAAAGTAAAAAAAAGTAATGAGAGAGAGAGAGAGAGAGAGAGAGAGAGAGAGAGAGAGAGAGAGAGAGAGAGAGAGAGAGAGAGAGAGAGAGAGAGAGAGAGAGAGAGATAACGAAACCAATAACGAAGCAGTGAGTAACAAGAGGAAGAATGGAAAAGGGAGGGAGCGCCATGGGTACAGGTTGTGTAAGGAAGGTTGACCAATGACGTGATTTGGGGCACGAGTCATTCTTTCTCAAGGTTTTAGAGAGAAAATCCGGTTGAACGTGGAGAGGACGTGAGCCCATACCAGAGAGAGAGAGAGAGAGAGAGAGAGAGAGAGAGAGAGAGAGAGAGAGAGAGAATTGACTCGTAAAATAAGATAATGGAAATGTGTTGTATCTCATGTGTGTGTGTGTGTGTGTGTGTGTGTGTGTGTGTGTGTGTGTGTGTGTGTGTGTGTGTGTGTGTGTGTGTTAATTTCAATTGCCGTGTAGGCCAAAGGTGTGGTTGAGTGTTTGTTATGTAAAAGATGTACCGTGTTTAATAGTAGTAGTACAAGTAGTAGTAGCAGTAGTAGCAGTAGTAGTAGTAGTAGTAGTAGTAGTAGTAGTAGCAGCAGCAGCAGCAGCAGCAGCAGCAGAAGAAGAACGAGAAGAAGAAGAAGAAGAAGAAGAAGAAGAAGAAGAAGAAGAAGCAGAAGTACTCAGATGAAGTGATGAAGACTGCGTGTGTTCAAAGGATGAGTCTTCCTTCCTGTTCCTCTCCTTGCTTCTCCTCCTCCTGCCCCTCCTCCCCCTCCTCCCGCCAATACGCCCTAACGTCACGCCCTGTGGTGACGAATTCCTGAGTGACGTCATGTATATCTTGGGCTGATTAAGAAGAAAACAATTCAACTGACCTTGACTCGTGTGTGTGTGTGTGTGTGTGTGTGTGTGTGTGTGTGTGTGTGTGTGTGTGTGTGTGAGTGTGTGTGTGTGTGTGCCTGCCCAAGTCATCGTGCAGGTTTTTACAAGTGTTTTGGTCCCTAATTGGGGATTTCACACAGGTACGCATGTGTATTATAGTACTTGACTGTCCTTGAGAGAGAGAGAGAGAGAGAGAGAGAGAGAGAGAGAGAGAGAGAGAGAGAGAGAGAGAGAGAGAGAGAGAGAGAGAGAGAGAGCATTACAGTACCTAGCCATCCTTGAGAGAAACCAAGAGAAATGGAGACAGAGGTAGAAGGAAAGAAAGGGACGAATAAATGGAGGAGAAATACAAAACAAATTCTAACAAGAATGTAAAAAGAGAGAGAGAGAGAGAGAGAGAGAGAGAGGAGAGAGAGAGAGAGAGTAGAGAGAGAGAGAGAGAGAGAGAGAGAGAGAGAGAGAGAGAGAGAGAGTTATCCTCACCTGTTTATTTTTCGCTTCCTGTAGTAAACTGTCTCACTGTCTTCCCCCCGCAAAAAAGTAAATAAATAAATAAATAAATAAAAAACATAAATAAATATATAAATAAATAAATAGATAGATAAATAAATAAATAAATAAATAAATGAATAAACGATACGAACACAATAAACACTGCGTCCGTGGTACATAAAGCGGTATTAATGACTCAAGATTGTAAAGCATTTGAAGCATCGGTAGGGTTGACAAAATTCTTCAACGCCATGTTAAAATTAAAAATACACTTCTTGCTTCAGGTACTGGTGATCAGAAGAAGCGAGAGAAAAAAAAAATCATAGTAATCGCAAAAGAACAGAAGTAAAGCAGAAGAAGCAAAGTAACAGAACATACGTAATTTTCTTTATTCGAGCTAAATGCTATGAAAAAAAAAAATAAAATCTTTATTGTATCTGCGAACGATGGAATTTGTCATCAGAAAATAGTCGTACTTTGGGAGAGAAAATCGATTCCTTAGAGAGACGTAGTTTAAGAGAGTACCTGATAGAAGTCTTCAGGTGGTATAGGTGACGGAAGTAAAATTCCCAGGATAAGTAATCAGGATAGAACAAGAAATAATGGGTTCAGGCTTGAAAAACTCAGGTTCAAGAAAGAGATGGGAAGGAATAGATTCTTAAATAGAGTGGTGAATGAATGGAACGGATTCAGAAGTCAGGTTGTTAGTGGTGGAGTCATTAGAAGGGCTTTAAAAGATTAGACAAATTTATGGATGAGGATGATAGGTGGAGATAGGAAGGTTACGTTTTATACAGGGACTGCCACGTGTAGGCCTGATGGCTTCTTGCAGCGTCCCTTATTTTCTTGTGTTCTTATGATACTTATTTCATTAAACAAAACTTTAGTATGGGAAAAAAAAAAAAACATGCAGTTTCTCCACGCAGGCAAAATATTACGATTTTAAACAAACGGGAGAAGTGGAACAAAACACCTTTCTTTTGTTGTAGAAAAAAAAAAAATCCTCTTATCTAATGTGTTTCCCCTGCCCTACTTTATTTCCCTTGCCCACTGTATTTCCCTTGCCTACGACTTGAGGTGTTTCGTAAGAGGTGTGTCAGAACATCAGAACACCTCAGAAAATGAATGAGTTTTCCTATTGAACCTTCTACGTATCTTTTCTGGGAAGGATTTTTGGGAGTGGCATTGTGAACAGGCGTCTTTGTTACTTTAAATCTGTTTTTCCCTTTGTTCACTTCCACTAATAAAAAATGATTAAAATAAAGAATAAAATGATTATAATCCTCCATTTCACTAACACAGTAAGAAAAGTTAAGTAAAGCTAATGTCCCTTTGACAAATAAAAGAAAGTAAAAATAAAGCCAATGATTATTTCACAGTAAGCAAAATAAAGCTTAAGTTTCTCTCTTACACAAAGAAAAATAAATATAAAAAAAAAAAAAATTAAGTGAAAGCTAATATTCCCTTACACAATGTAAAAAAAAAAGAAAAGAAAACCAATGATTCTTTCACATTAAGGAAAGTAAAATGAAGCAAACCACAAAGTATATCAAAAAGTAAAGTAAAAGCTAATGTTTCTCTCTTACACAAACACAGTAAGGAAATTAAATAAGGCAAACCACGAAATATATCAAAAGTAAAGCTGGTGTTCCTTAGACAAAGTAAATTAACTCAAATAAAGCTTAAGTTTCCCTCCTTTCACAAAACACAGCAAGGAAAATCAAACAAACCAACAATTATGTATAAAAAAAACAAAAAGCATCACTTTATTACTCTCGCATAACAACTCGGGCAACACAACAAACTCAACAAGCTACAACACAAACACGAAAGCACAACTACTCAGTCTTGCAAGTATGTCAACACACCTGACGCATCCACAGCTGACTCTTTCTTACTTACTCACTCCCACTCTTAAGTAGTTTTATAAGTACTGGGTAACTTTACTTATAATGGACGGAACGAGGTATAGAGGTCGTGGTAAATGCCCCTCTGTAATTGTGTGTGTGTGTGTGTGTGTGTGTGTGTGTGTGTGTGTGTGTGTGTGTTGAGATCCAGAAGTTACCGGTACTCACCAAAACTAAGGTGTCCATTACAAAGAAATGCTTACCTTTGTGTTTTAACAAGTGCGCAAAATGCCACTTAGACAAGCCTCAGAAACACATGCTATTAATAAATAAAATAAAAAATAAATAAATAATAATGTCACAAAAAAAAAAATATTACTAACGACAGCAATAATTATCATAATCATAGTATCCCTCAGAATATCAAACATAAGCAAGATACAAGCTTTATAAAACAGCAAGGATACAATCACATGCATTTCTAGCGATGAATACAACAAACTCTGCAATCCTTATGCGCCGCAGCACTCCTGAAGGCCCGGCACTCACAGATAACACACTAACCTACACAGTCTCTATATTTGCACGTCACTATTTTTTAACAGGCGTGAGTCCTGCCAGATACTTAACACTACTACAACACACTACAGGAGTCATTTGTAGTGGCACGAGGACCTTTATTTATACTGTTCTTAATACTCCTCTCGAACTTTTAGACTCCTTTCATAATGGGGAGATTTAAGTGAGTTTTTTTGTTCCCTGGGAGTAGTTGAAAATGTTCTCGTGTCGCTACAGAAACGCGTAAGAGCAAGTTAAAAGGGGGAGTATCAAGACATCTTTGTAATTAACCCCTTCACTGCTAATTAGCCATGCATGGGACATTTAATTTCATCTACAGCCTCCACTAAACATTCTCCTGGCTGTTCAGGTGGAAAATCTAGTCTTTTGATGCATTTGCCTGTGTTGTGGGTGTTTGTAATGAGTTCATGCAGCACTTTTAATGGTGTGAGCTGTTGCATATAGCGCAGTGAAAGGGTTAAAGTGGCCTATAGTTTTAAGTCTTACACAGTAAATATTTTTTGGGAGTGGCACATTGAGTAGGCCTATTTTTTTCATTCATTTGTTTGCCCTTTGCCAGACTCCTCACTTAAAAAAAAAATAAATAGAATAAAATAAAAAAAATATATATAAAAACACCTCACGTCACTCAGAACATAGACAGATACACTTCAGGTCATCTTAAGAT
>NC_087182.1:16617380-16672380 GCF_035594125.1 Scylla paramamosain
TAGTAGTAGTAGTAGTAGTAGTAGTAGTAGTATGAGTAGTTTTAGTGGTAGTAATAGAAGTAGTAATAGCAGATGATAACAGAAGAGCGAGGATCCAGTGTAAAAGCAGTAGCAGTCACAGCAGCAGCAGCAGGATAGTATCAGCAGCAGCAGTAGTAGTAGTAGTAGTAGTAGTAGTAGTAGTAGTAGAAGTAATATCAACAGTAGAAATATTAGTAGCGGATGAGAACAAGAGAGGAGAGAGGACCTTGAACAGTAGAAACGACTCTTCTGGAGATACGTAGGTCCTTAACAAAGCCTGCCAACTACAGCCGGATGCAGCGCCTCCTCGTCAAGGCGTAAAGAAAATTACTGAGAAGTTCAAAGAGTTGAGGAATTCTGGTTATATGTCACACTGTGTGGCTTCTCTCTCTCTCTCTCTCTCTCTCTCTCTCTCTCTCTCTCTCTCTCTCTCTCTCTCTCTCTCTCTCTCTCTCTCTCTCTCTCTCTCTCTCTCTCTCTCTCTGTACGTGACGGACTCCCAGGAAAATATTAAAGATTTATGAAGAAATAATAGTTTTCAACATAAGTGAAGGAAAAAATGAAATAATGAAGCAATGGAAGCAATGAATGAAAGAAGAGGTCAGTATGAGAAAAGGGGAAATTTTTGGGGGGTGAAAGGAAGCGAAGAAAGTAAAGGATAATGTAATGGAAAGGCATGAAGGAAGTACAGGATGAGAAAAAAAAAAAAAAAAAAAAGGATACGTGGAAGAAGAAGAAAAAAAAATATAACGACAGTCTTCACTAAATCCAGCATGATTCCTTCTCAGAATTATTAATGTGTTGGTAATCGTTGTAATTTCCTTTGGTTTTTGTTGTTATTATTTTTTTTATCTTACGTGAAATAAAAGAAAGGTAACGATGTCAACTAACGGGGCACGAAATTAAAAGGAGTGAAAGAGTGATAAGATAAACGAAGATAATTGAGTGGTTAAGTTACAAAGGAGTGAAAGGAGACTAAGTAACAGATAAGTAATAGATAAATAACGAATAAGCGACAGTATTAATATGCATAATGGCAACATCAATGGCGTGGCTTTGATTACATTTTTTGGCACAATTTTTATACGCATATTCTTTTGAAAGGGAAAATAAAAATAAAAAAAAGGAAAATTATCATGTGTTTAAATGAAGGGAAAAGCTGGAAAATTGAAGAAAAGGAAAAAAAGAAAATAATCGTGTTTAAATGAAGGGAAAGGCTGGAAAAATTTATAAAAGGAAAAAAAAAGGAAAATAACCAGCTGTTTCCACCACTCGTATCACTAAAACATTATAGACTGACTCTAACTTCAAATTCAAACTCTCTAACTTCAAATTCAGATTACTTATTTTTAGATCGTTTGATGTTACGATTCTTGGATTCGTTTTCTTTTACATTGCACTGATGTTGGCCCTTCTTAAAAAAAAAAAAAAAAAGTTAAATTATCTAAAACCAGACTCTTTATTTATTTATTTTTTTACGTGAATGTGTCTCACTTCACGATGGTTATTTGACTTCTTACCCTGAACAATCTCTTTTCTTATTCAGTGTTTCAAAATTGTTAGCGTTTCATTCAACAGAAAAGGAGGATAAGGTAAAATTGGACCTGTTTCCTTTTTTTTTTTTCTTTTTTTTTTTCAGCGTGATTTGTGTCTCACGTCGCTATTATCATTTAGTTTGGTACTCTGAACAGTGTCAGTGAGGCAGGTGCAGTCTGGTCAACGCTGAAATGCTGTAGAGGCAAGTCTGGTCAGCCCTAGTCAGCATTATAACCTAGCATCATCAGTGAACACACCCGCCGGACGCTGTCAGTCGTGTTACACAAATAAATATAATAAAAAAATAATATTAAAAAAAACTCCATTTCACTACTGAGAAAATTCGAAGTAAAAGCGAAAGAAAAATTAAGCAATCACAAAAAGCTCATAATCCTAAACACTGTTTCTAGCAAATCAAGTCATATAAGTAAATACAAATAAGAAATAATAAAATAAAAATAAAAACACACCATTTAACCACCGAGAAAAACAGAGAAAAAAAAAGCGAAAGAAAAGTTACGCAAACACTAATGCTCATATTGAAAAGCACTCTCATCTCACAAGGACCATTTTTCTAAGGCCACAGAGATGACTAGTCCTGTTCTCAAGACTCTTTCACCCTACAAAGTCACTGGAATCATGAAAACACCTTGAGGAACCCAGCCACACCCATTAAAACCTATCTAAAACATCCGAGACTTTTAAAACCACGAATCTTTCATCACGTTATCGTCTCAAGGTGCGGTGACAAGGTGATGGTGAAATACCGGACTTGCGACATATCTTCTCTTTCCTCCACGTGTCCACCAGAGCAGCTTACCCTCCCTTCGCCGCGGCTTGAGTGCAGCACGGGGCGGGACGAGCAGCGGAGACTCACATCCTGGCGGGGTCTTCTTATATGTCAGTCTCCATGGTGGGTACTCGCTGCCTACGAATCTGTGGGAGAAGAAAGTGTTAAATTTTGCTGGGGAGAGAGAGAGAAGGGGGTTAGATAGTTACCATACAGTGTAAAACCTTTGAATTTTAAAGGGAAGGGGAACCGCATCTTTCAAAGTGATAGTCAAGGATGTTAACACTGGGCTAGTGACGAATGTGTGTGTGTGAGAGAGAGAGAGAGAGAGAGAGAGAGAGAGAGAGAGAGAGAGAGAGAGAGAGAGAGAGAGAGAGAGAGAGAGAGAGAGAGAGAGAGAGAGAGAGATTCCTTATAATGTGGAAAAACGACGAAGGAAAAGTTTCATCTTCCTGTTGCTCCCAGAAAAGAGAGAGCAAGGCGTCGGTGCGTGGCGCGGATACGTGTGGTGTTTCCTATGTTTCTCCATGATTCACTTTGATACGCATGTCCTAAGGGGATAACTCGTGGTGTTTAAATAGTAACAACCACCGCTGGACACTTCACACAAGAATATTGACAACCCTTTCACTTCGACATAGAACAAATAGCAGCACCAGAAGCAATGCGTGAAGTCTTTATAAGCAGCTACAAGAAAGTTAGCAATGAAAAAGAATACACTTTGCAATTTCTTCCCAGTTCAAAGATTAGACGTGGCTGTGGGGCAAGTAAAGATGTCTCAGAGTGACTGGTAATTAGGGAAAGGTGAACCAAGTGGCAGTCAGAGGGTTAAGGAAAGACAGATACGTAAAATTGATATTACCTCCTGTTTCCGCGAATACAAAGTCTTCAAAATTGTGATTCCTTAAAAGCAAAACAGAAATGCAAATTTAATTTAAACCTTTTCATTACTTCGGCAGCAGTTTTGGTTCTATCGTGGATTGCATTAGAGCATTTCATTACACTGAGGAAGACTTTTGTGAACCAACGTGTTAAAAATCATCTCTTGTTTCTCGTCTATAACTGTTATATCTTTATTTAACTCTCTGCCTGCTAATGTTCGTCCTCACAGTTAACATATTCTGTGGTGCAAGTGTAAGGTCTCCAAAGATGCCGCTGGTACCAAAGTGTTGTGAAGTTATTGCCTTACAGTGTTTGTAATTAGCATTTCTTGCCAGTGAGAATCGCGTAGGGCAAGCAAGATAAGTGTAATGCCACCATCAGCAGTTTAAGGGTTAATCTGCCTGGACTAACAACGTGCTGTTCTGTGAAGTTTGCAAATCACACTTAGTACTGAATGGGAAACAATAAACAGAATTTTGCGTTATATTTCGCAAAAATAAATACGCTAAAAAAAAAAAAAAAAAGCTTTGGATCACAGTAAATGAAAAAAAATCCCCTTCTGTACAACTCTGCAAAAACAAATCAAAGAGAGAGAAAGAGGAAGAGTAGCAAATAGAGTGGTACATGAATGGAACTGACTCAGTAATCTAGTTGTTAGTGCTGAGTCATTAGGAAGCTTTAAGAGAAGATTAGACAGATTTATGGATGGGGATGATAGGTGGAAATAGGAAGGTAAATATATTTCATACAGAGACTGCTACGTGTAGGCCTGATGGCTTCTTGCAGCTTCCCTTATTTCTTGTGTTCCTATGTTTTTATGTGAGTAATTGCTTTGGATCTCAAAATAAACTAAGAAAATATCTTGGTCTTTATGTCTTTAGAAAAACTTATCAGTATTACAAAGAGAGAAAACTGATTTGGATCTTTGTTAATAAAAAATAAATAAATAAAAATCTTAGTCTAACCCCTGTAAAAGAATAAAAATATCATACAGCCTAAATTATACAGCCTGCTGCCTTGAACCAAATACAAAATAAATAAATAAATAAATAAATAAATAAATTCCACAGGTTTTAGCACACCTCCTCAAACTTTACACCTAACCCTTTTACCGCCGTGGCCACCCTTTGTTAACCCTGTTGTCCGCGGCACGGGTGGAAATCGGGCCGCCCTCGTTCATTTTCTTCCTAAACAAGAGACAGTTTTAGGCAATAACTCTTGTAAATTTAAGAACGATTTGCTTGGGCGTGTAGACAAAAAGGTGTGAGTTCAGTTACTAATATATTTAAAAAGTCTAATGCAAAATAAAAGACAAAAAAAAAAAATGTGATTATAGGAAGAAAATTGTTAAGCAGTCAAAGGGTTAACGAACACCAGTTAATGTGTGGTGGTGTGGTGGTGCTGCACGTACGTGGAAAGGTACGTAAGGATGGAAAAATTATTAATAGGAAAGGGATTGGTCAGGATAGGGAAGGAAGGAAATGAAGGGGGAGGAGAATAGGAAGGAAAAATATATATATGCTAGTTAGTGTTGTGCAACTTGGTGGGAATTATCTATTTTTTCTCATCACACACACACACACACACACACACACACACACACACACACACACACACACACACACACACACACACACACACACACACACACACACACACACACACACACACACACACACACACACACACACACACACACACACACACACACCTCATAACACCAGAAACACGGCAAAGCAGAACAAAAATGCCACTATGGAAAATGAACTATAAGGAGAACAAAGTAAGGAAAGAAAGGGGAGCACAGGAACTGAAAGCATGGCGAAGGAAGAGCTGAAGGGGAGGAGCAGGATAAGTGTGGTGGTGAGAGGAAGCGATGGGAAGGGCTTGTGAAGATACAGGAGTGCCGGGCTGCGTAAAAAGGAAGAGAAGGAAAACTAGTACGAGAATTAAGTGATAGAGTTGGAAGAATAGAAAGAGGAGAAAGAAAAGTATGAGTAGCAGTAATAGAAGAAGGGATGGAACGAACAGGTGAAAGAAGAGAAAAAAATAAGAGGAGGAAGCAGAGAAGCAATAGTAGAATCGGGTACAAGATTATTGTTAGTCGCAGTTAACATAGATAAGAGAGACGAAACGATGAGGTGAAAAAAGAAGAGGAGAAATAGCAGAAGGAAGAAGAGAAGCAATAGGAGAAGTAGAATAGTGTACAAGATTATTATTAGTAGCAGTTTACAAAGATAAGAGGAAGGACAGAACGATGGGGTGAAAGAAGCCGAAAAACAGCAGGAGGAAGAGAAGCAATAAGAGAAGTAGAGTTGGGTACAAGATAGTGAGTGGAACAAAAGAATGAGAATACTGCATTCATGAAGAGTAAATCCACCTATCACTCATCTGACAAGGTACTCAACAACACCTGCAATCTTAATGAGGCGAGTGAGTGTGCCAGGACATCAGGACGTCTACCTGTACATAATGTAAGGCTTTGATAAAACGTAACGAAACAAAAAATCAAACCACTTATTGTTAATCTGCCAAAGTACTAGACAATATTTGCAATCTTAATGAAGCGAGTGAGTGTGGCGAGGCATCAGGACGTCCACCTGTACATAATCTAAGAGTTCATAAGTAAAAAGAACATCAAGGAGAATTTTTTTGTGTGTGTGTGTTTATTCTCTTACACTGTGAACATTTGACGAGAGAGAGAGAGAGAGAGAGAGAGAGAGAGAGAGAGAGAGAGAGAGAGAGAGAGAGAGAGAGAGAGAGAGAGAGAGAGGAACAAACAGACACAAACAGATAGAACAGAGACAGAAATAAACATGAACAGGAACAAACAGACAAAAACAGACAGAAACAGACACAGACAGGAACACAGACAGAAACAAACAGGAGTAAACAAACAGACAGACAGGAACAAACAAACAAGCAGACAAACTGACAGACATATAGACAGCGAGCACCTCCACCTACCTTGTGCGTGAAGGAGCCGACGATGCAGCAGAAGACAAACATGAAGATAAGCTCCGTAAGGGTCAGAATGATGCCCCCCACCAGGAACACTTGATTCTGGTCGTAGTTGTGGCGGTTCCAGAACTGGTGGTAGTGGCGAGAGGTCTCCAGAATCCACACCGTGATGAAATACCCGTTCAGCCCCACCACCGCCAGCGCCTTCGCCAGCCACGCCCACACCAGCCACCAGTTGTACTGCGGAGGATAAGGTGGTTAGTGATTGTGGGTGAGTGGTGGTGGTGGTGGTGGTGGTGGTGGTGGTGGTGGTGGTGGTGGTGGTGAAGGTAGGAAGAGAAGCAATAAGGAAGTTTTTTTTGTTTTTTTCAAGTAATTTGTGTGCAGGACGTTGTTGTTGTTGTTGTTGTTGTTGTTGTTGTTGTTTGTGGTGGTGGTGGTGAAGGAAGGTTTAAAATGAAGGAGATTTATTTATTTATTTATTTGTTTATTTATTTATTTTATTTATTTATTTATTTTTTTATGTGGGACTCTAGTCTTTTCGTGTGTGTTTGTTGTTGTTGTTTTTGGTGGTGGTGGTGGTGGTGGTGGTGGTGGTGGTGGTGGTGATGGTGGTGGTCTCGCTAGTGCACGGTCTCTGTCATCATGAAGTCAACAATTGTGGAGTCACGTTTTTCTCCTGAATTAATTAAAACTGAATTACTGAAAAGGAAAATCCCACCCTTAAAAATAATATAATAGAAGATTGTAATATATATACAGTCTCTCTCTCTCTCTCTCTCTCTCTCTCTCTCTCTCTCTCTCTCTCTCTCTCTCTCTCTCTCTCTCTCTCTCTCTCTCTCTCTCTCTCTCTCTCTCTCTCATCATCTTTCCTTCCTGCTTTCCCTTCCTTTGTCTCTTCTGTTTATTTATATATGTTATTATTTTCTTTCTCACGGTGGTTATTCAAAGTTTAGTGAGATTATTTTAATGGATCGTTTTCTTTTTCCTCTCACTCCATTTCACTTCCTCTCGTGTGTGTGTGTGAGAGAGAGAGAGAGTTACTTAAGTCATTACTGTAACTGTACTCGTACCTCTTTCCTCACCTCCCGCACTGTTTACACTAGTCATCCCTCAACCACATACCTTTCTGAGGGCGATGATGAGTAGAATGGCGAAAATAATGCAGACCACTCCCTCTGCCAGGCCCAGGTTGACCCTCTGGCTGTGGTCTGAGGAAGGGGCGTAAGTCAGATAACAAGTAAACTTCTTCCCTCCCCATCACAAGATTAAATAGACCAGTTATCCTTACGATTAACAAGTACACGTAACCATTTCCCTTCCCATCACTAGAAGAAGGAGACTTAGTGTTGAGTGTGTGGTACAAGTTTTTAATAAGACCTATTGTGTGGTTAGTTAAGTTAGGATTGGCAGTGTTAAGTGTGGTACAAGTTTTTAATGAGGTCTGTGGCGAGGTTAGTTAAGTTAGGAGTGGCAGTGTTAAGTGTGGTACAAGTTTTTAATGAGGTCTGTGGCGAGGTTAGTTAAGTTAGGAGTGGCAGTGTTAAGTGTGGTACAAGTTTTTAATGAAGTCTGTTGGTGAGGTTAGTTAAGTTAGGAGTGGCAGTGTTAAGTGTGGTACAAGTTTTTAATGAAGTCTGTGGCGAGGTTAGTTAAGTTAGGAGTGGCAGTGTTAAGTGTGGTACAAGGTTTTAATGAAGTCTGTGGCGAGGTTAGTTAAGTTAGGAGTGGCAGTGTTAAGTGTGGTACAAGATTTTAATGAGGTTTGTCGCGTGGTTAGCTGAGTTAGGAGTGCTGGTGGTGAGTGTGGTACAAGATTTTAATGAGGTCTGTGGCGAGGGGTTAGTTAAGTTAGGAGTGGCAGTTGTTAAGTGTGGTACAAGTTTTTAATGAGGTCTGTGGCGAGGTTAGTTAAGTTAGGAGTGGCAGTGTTAAGTGTGGTACAAGTTTTTAATGAAGTCTGTGGCGAGGTTAGTTAAGTTAGGAGTGGCAGTGTTAAGTGTGGTACAAGATTTTAATGAAGTCTGTGGCGAGGTTAGTTGAGTTAGGAGTGGCAGTGTTAAGTGTGGTACAAGTTTTTAATGAAGTCTGGCGAGGTTAGTTAAGTTAGGAGTGGCAGTGTTAAGTGTGGGTACAAGTTTTTAATGAAGTCTGTGGCGAGGTTAGTTAAGTTAGGAGTGGCAGTGTTAAGTGTGGTACAAGTTTTTAATGAGGTCTGTGGCGAGGTTAGTTAGGTTAGGAGTGGCAGTGTTAAGTGTGGTACAAGTTTTTAATGAGGTTTATCGTTTGGTTAGTTAAGTTAGGAGTGGCAGTGTTAAGTGTGTGCTGGAAGTGTAAAGAAGCGATGGAAATTATGATGTGAATGTTCGGTGTCTGTTGATGTGCAGTGTGGTCGCAGTGAAGAGTTGCAGGTTGGGAAGTTTGAAGTATGAAAGCAACGTGATTGGACTGATTGAAGTGGAAGTCATTACGTGTTAGAATAAATAAAGAAAACGTGAAGAGAAAAATAAATAAAAAGCGAAATTTAAAACAATATAAGCGGTAGAACAAACATTAAACATATGATAACAGACAAACAAATATGTAGATAGATAAAAGATGGATAAAATAGATAGTTATATGGACTGTCAAATCAACAAGCGAAAATATATGAAAAAAAAAATTATATGGAAATAGACTCCTAAAATATATGAAATTCCAAGAAGTTCTACAAAGTTAGGAAAAACCCAACCAAATTCTTCCCATAATATTCACCCATACGATATTAAGAGAGAGAGAGAGAGAGAGAGAGAGAGAGAGAGAGAGAGAGAGAGAGAGAGAGAGAGAGAGAGAGAGAGAGAGAGAAAGGAGGGAGGAAAAATGGAAAATTAAAAGCAAAAAATAACAAATGACGTACTGGATACAAATAAACATTGGCAATTACGTATTGCACCAGATATTACACACGATACACCACTAGCTCTGTTTTTACATTTGCTGGTGAATATATGACTCATTCTGTATGGACGTATTGAATCCACCTTAGCCGGTCCTTTGTGAAATATTAATGAGGAAAAGATGAACAGTGCTGGAAGAGATTTAAATGTAATATTAACTCTTTCGCTGTCATATGCAACAGTACACAACACTAGAAGCAATGTCTGGAGTCTTTAGAAGCATCTACGAGAAAGAAAGGTATAAAAAGAATACATTTTTGCAATTCCCAGCCTCAGAGTGGTTAGTGATTAAGGAAACTTGTGCTAAATAACGGTGAATGAGTAACATTTAACTTTTTTACTTTGTCCCCCACAGTGAAAACATTTATTAGTAAGTAGTAATATATATCAGAAATGATTTATTAGTAAGAAAAAATGTCCAAAGCTTTCACTATGAGGAAATGTCCAATGCTTATCTGTAGTACATCGAGATAGAAGACGAACTACATAACAGGTGACAGGTAAGAGACAAGCTGGCCACACTCACTGGTCTCCTCGAGGTAGTAGCGACACCACCTGATGCCATGACTCCACTGGCAGTTGAAGTGAGCCCCGAACTGGTAGCTGTAGAAGGCGAGGGTGGCGAGGGCGTGGAGCTGTGCAGGCGTGGCGAGGTGAGGGAGGAGAGGGAGTGGGTTACTTGACTTAATTACTTAGACTAATTACGTGGTAGTGTTTCCAAGGCAGGGACACACAAGATAGGAGAAAAAAAAATCGGGAGTTTCAGCTGTGTTCAAGACGATAGGGAAGAGAATGAGGAGGTGTGGATACAATGAAAGAAGAGGAATAAGTAACATGTGGACAAAAGGATTATACAGTAGAGGCTTCGTAGGAGAAAAAAGGATATATTGAAAAGAAGATAAATAAGCAGTATGTTGACAGAATGATAATACGTACAACAGAGGCTCCGTGAGAGAGGAAGTGGTATGGATACATTGAGAGAAGAGGAATGAGTAACCAGGTGGACAGAAGGATCACACAGTAGAGGCTTCGTAAGAGAAAGGAGCCACTGGTAATGAAAGTGGTGTGATAAGTTCCGTACGTAGGGAATAATGGTTTGAAGAGAAGGATTAGTTGATGTAAAAATTTGGACGACATGATGATTTAGTGAGTAAAATGATGGAATTGAAATAGAAAGATGGTGAAATGTTGGTGTAGAAATTTTATTGGTGTAATAATTAGATGTTTGAGGAGAAATGATTAATTAGAATATAAGGATTGTAAGAAATACTGTCGCAATTGATATGATAATAATTCAATGTGTAGAAAAATTAAGACTGATTGAAACTGAAGGATTGTGAAATAAATACCGTTGGGGTTGATATGGTATCTTGAAAGGTGTAATAATTCAATGCGTAGGAAAAAAATGACTGATTGAAATAGAAGGCTGATGAAATGAATGCACTTGAAGTTAATACAAGAACTCGAATGGACTAAAAACTAATGGAAGTTAGGTAATAAATTCATGAATAGATAAGAAAGGATGAGGAAATATTACTGAAAGTGGTACACGAAGAGGTTAATGGGGGAAAAAATATAGAAAAATAGTAAGAGTAAGCTGGTGGTATGTGAAGGAATGCTTTGAAATTAATATACAAATGTGTCAATGGATGGGGAAAAAGGAGGACGGTGAAACAATATAGTGTGGCTTTTAAAAGGAGCAGAAAAGTGGTGTAGCCCTAAGTAGTGAAAAAAAGAGTATGAAAGGACAATGAAATGGTGAATGTAAGGATCACACACACACACACACACACACATGCGCGCGTGCAAGCACGCACGCACATCCTGTACGATGAGGCCCAAAATAAAATTTCACAGAAAATTTGTCGATGTGGAAAATCCGAAGAAAAACGGAAGTAAAGAAATAGTGAAAGCTACGATAAATACTGGATAAAGAACTGAAAGTAACAAAACAGAAGCATGTGATAACTTCCGATTTAAAAAGTGAGAAAAAAAATATCAAGAAAGCAACTTAATGATTCTTGTTACGTAATTCTATAAACTACAATTGGTACACTGAAGACACAGGGACGGAAGATAAATATTACGGAACTGAGCATGTTAGGGCGGCTGTTGAGGGTGAAGGGTGACGAGCGTGGCTACACCTACGCCGAAGACGATACATGAGAGACTGGATCACAGGTGGGCACGTCAACAGAAGAGGAATGAACAGGACAGAGGATACAATGACGAGTGATGGAAAGAGAAAAGGCCAAAGTTGTAGCTGTGTCCAAGATGATACAGGGAAGAGTGGATTGGCGTGGGCACATTAAGAAATGAAGAATGGGCATTACAGAACATACGAAAGAAGAATAATGAGGAGGACAGAGAAAAACAATGAAAAATGACTTGGGAAGAAAAAAAAGGCTAATGTTTCAACTGTCCAAGACGATACAGAAGTGAAAGAAGCGGTAAAGAATATTGATACATTAAAAGAAGAGGAATGAGTGGTATGTGGACACGATGATAATACAGTATTTTGAAATGACACGGGTTTCAATGCTGTTTTTACAATTCTAGTGACATATTAACAGGATTTCTACGTTAATAACAGGCCAAACACTTGAAAACCTGTCAAATCATATCAGTGGGCTTTGAAATTAGTCGTGGTGAGAGCAAAACGTTCTTAAGGGTGTTTTTACGGTTCTAGTGACGGATTAATAGGATTTCTACGTTAATAACAGGACAGACACTCACAAGAACCCGGTTAATATAATCTCAGTGGTCTTTAAAAACAGTCTTGGTGTGAGAGAGCAGTGTTTCTGAATGAGGACCTAACTTAGAGGCTGTGGGAGAAAGAAAACGTGTATTGAAGGAGTACAACTGTAGACGTGATTGTCAACTCACCAGATCCAGCACGCCAAGGGTCACGCCGCAGTTGGCAACACACCGCAGATCGAAGCCCATTGTTGCTGTTGTTGTTGTTGGTGGTTGTGGAGTTGCCGGTGATGCTAACTAAAATTTCGTTCCTGCTATTGTTTTTTTTTTTTCCTTGTTACTCTTACACTTTCTGAACAGTTTCTTTAATTTCTGTTACTCTATTTTCCTTCTTATTTCAACTCTTCCCGCATTTCTTGAGCAATGACTGTTTTCTTCCTCATTCTTATATTTTCACCTGGACAAAAGCTTTTTCTTTTTTTCTCCTGTCTCTCTTTATTCAGTCTCACACGTCCTCTTGTTCTTGTTCTTGTTCTTGCATGTGGCGGCCAGTCTAGGCTGAGGTCATGCTGAAATACATCACGCTGGTTACACAAAGGAAACGCAAAGGAACAAAAGAAAGAGCAAATAGTATGCAGCAGCACACCTGTTGGTCCTTACGAGGCTGTTTTTTGGTATGCTGACCCTCAACTTTCAGGCAACACAAAGATCAGCACCGACGTAAGAGAGAGAGAGAGAGAGAGAGAGAGAGAGAGAGAGAGAGAGAGAGAGAGAGAGAGAGAGAGAGAGAGAGAGAGAGAGAGAGAGAGAGATGGAGTAATGTTAGGATACACAAAACAATTTTATACATCGAAAAAAAAAAAAGAAATGAAGATAAAGTTTGCGTAGAGAACTAAATGCTACAAACAAGCGTGCAATAGATAGACCAAAGTGAAGAGATTGAACATAAGTAATAGATGAGGAAACACGTAAGGAGCAGAGAATGAACAGATTTATACAGCATATAGCGGTGAGTGAATGAATGGATGTAGTAAAGAGTGAAAAATGACATTATCAACGAATGCACATTGTAAATTAATGAATATCTGAACTGAACGGAAAAAAATAAATAAAAAAAACTAAGGATTTAAGAAAAGACTAATTGAACATGAAAACGAAGGATGTACTAAATGAAATGAAAGGAGAAACGAATAACAAAAAAAATAATAATAATAAGAAAGAGCAAACCTTTAGTTAATAAAAGACAATGGTATATCGATATAATATAAGAGAGAGAGAGAGAGAGAGAGAGAGAGAGAGAGAGAGAGAGAGAGAGAGAGAGAGAGAGAGAGAGAGAGAGATTATCCTTACGTGTTTACTTTCGCTTCCTGTAATAAATATTTCCTACTTCACAACTGCCTCACTTCCTCCCCCAAAAATAAATAAATAAATAAATAAACGATACGAACACATGAAAAAAAAAAGTCAATTCCTTCAGTATATTGAGATGCGATAAAAATTAAGAGACGAGGCTTGCGTAAGGGTGAGGCATGACGTGTCCTAAGCTGGAATGAGAGAGGGAGAGGGAGAGGTGGAGGGAGAGAGAGAGAGAGGGGGAGGAATAAGGGTTAAGAGACAAAGAGAGAGGAGAGAGGGAGAGAGGAAGAGAGGGGGGGGAGGTTGACAAAGAGGGGTGTGGATGTCAGAGGTTGGTAATTTGGTAACGTGGGAGGAGGAGGAGGAGGAGGAGGAGGAGGAGGAGGAGGAGGAGGAGGAGGAGTAAAAATGTGATCAGAAAATGGTGGAGTAACGCAAATAAAGAGAGAGAGAGAGAGAGAGAGAGAGAGAGAGAGAGAGAGAGAGAGAGAGAGAGAGAGAGAGAGAGAGAGAGAGAGAGAGAGAAAATTATCCTTACTCTTTTACTTTCGTTTCTTGTAACAAACATTTTCTACTGTGTGTGTGTGTGTGTGTGTGTGTGTGTGTGTGTGTGTGTGTGTGTGTGTGTGTGTGTTTGTGTTTGTGTGTGTGTGTGTGTGTGTGTGTGTGTTGCATCTTATCCTAACTTATTTCCATCTGTTTCTTTGTTCTTTACATCCTTTACCTTTTTTGTCACCTTTCTTATTCGCCTGTTTATTGACGATTCTTTATGCATTTAATTACTTCCGTGCTTTGTTTACTTCATTCGTTACCTGTTTTGTGTGCATGCCTGTGTGTGTGTGTGTGTGTGTGTATGTGTGTGTGTGTCCAGCCTCACCTGCTTGTCTATGCATTCCTTTCCTGCTTGACCTTCTAACTGCCTTGTTCCACTTCCTAACAATCCAACAACTCTTATTCTTCCTCATACCGCTCATCCCTTTCCTTCCATTCCCTTCACCCCTTTCACGTCAGCTGGTGGTTGACGGGAGGGGAAGGCAATCGACAAACCTCATCCTTTCCTTTTTCCCCTTCTCATCTGGCCTGATCCCCTCCCTCCTCTTCCCCTTTCTCGTCCTTCAAACCTCGTTATGCAAGCTGTATTGAAAAATGTTGCTGCATGTTCTCTCTCTCTCTCTCTCTCTCTCTCTCTCTCTCTCTCTCTCTCTCTCTCTCTCTCTCTCTCTCTCTCTCTCTCTCTCTCTCTCTCTCTCTCTCGCCATTATTTGTATTTTAAGGGATTGAGTAAAGTTCGTTATGTCCTGCAGCTGATTCCTTTATAATGTGTGTGTGTGTGTGTGTGTGTGTGTGTGTGTGTGTGTGTGTGAAGCTAGTAGATGCACGTCCTATCGTTACATTTTCTTTTCTTTCGCTTTTCTTCACACTAGACTCTAAGTTACTCGTATAAATTTGCATCGCTGACTCTCTCGTGCCCTCCACCACCACACAGATTCCAGTCCTAACCAGCCCAGCCACATCAAGACGCTCACTTTACGACGTTCGCGTGTCGCTTAATGCATCAAAAATTTCCCTCGCGGCATGTTTGAGAATCACCGCTTGGTTGAGCAAGACTCTTTCCCCCCTCACAGCGCAGCAAGGGGGACCAAAACACACCCACACAGCACTGGAGTAGCACGTCACACTTGTTCCACGTCTCCCTGAACACTGCACGTGGCTTATAAAGGCGAGAATAACTGACAAAAACGACTATCCATATTTGTCAACGCGGAGGCGAGGCCAGCCAAAGCGCAACCCGATTGTCTTCTCGTGTTCTCCAGCCTTCCGTGGAGACTTAAACGCCAGGAGCCTCATCCCGCCTTCCGCTCCTCACGTAAGTCACTCTTCTGGTATCCCTGCGTGGTTTGGTAACAGGGAGGTGGCGGTGCTAGCGTCCTCACCTCTGTCGCACGATGCACAGTCACGAACACTCCACACACTTACACCGCCACACATTTACAAGGCAGTGGTGTTCTCCTGGCGTGTCATGGTGCCAGGCTGAGTGTGCCACCATCTGGAAGTGTGCCAGGCCGTTGTGTCGCACCTTTGGGATTGAAATATTTACGTGACGCCTTCCTGGAGTGTGTGATGCACCCAAACCAGTGTTCCAGTCTCTTCCACGGCTCCATCCCACGCCGCCCCCTCCCTCCCTCACTCCTGTCACTTTTCCTTTCACCTGTCCGCACCAACAAGCAGCACGCGGGGTCCTGAGGAGGGCGAGGCAATCACTGGCAGGCACGGGTACCACCTCACCTGTTGCGGCGTAGGAAATAGCGAGGTCAGCGCCAGAATCCAGGTAGAAGGAAGTTTGTTTGGTGTTACGTACCTGGGACAACTGAGGGCAGAGTGGTCACAATACCTGGGCGGGAGAACCAGTGAGGCTTTACCTTTCTCGCTTTACTGCTGTTACAGGCGTCCCGTGGGTATTTTTCATGTGTTTACTTTATTCATGCGTGGTGCGTGATGTGGTCTGGAATGCGCTGCGGTGCTTAGAAAGGGTAACGAAAGTGCGGGAAATCGGTCAGGCCGGGGAGAGCTGGAGTCTCCGTAGCGTGGCATTATGTGCGCAGTGAGTCTGGCGCATCTCAGTTGCCTGGTGTTATATATTCCCTGCCACGCCTCCCTCAAACTCTAGCGTCTCCCTAACAGATGAATAAAACATGAGCCTCACCCATACTCGCCACTCCTAGGGGGGGGGAACGTGACTGTAACAAGCACACTAACTCGAAAAAAGGGAATAGATTAGGGAAAATGACATCAGTGTTGCAGGGAAGTGCACTGTGCAGCTGCTCCTCCCTTCCCTCCCCGCCTCCCTGTCTGTAACAAAGCCGGATTTCCGCCCCTGAAGGAAGAAAGTTGCCCTCCGCCTCACCACTTACCTGCAGGCGGCGGCGAGCGTGTGGTGAGTGTGGTGCGCGGGCCTCTTACACCGCCCCGATGAAGTAATGAATGCTCAAGGTCACAAAGTTTCTGCGATGACAAACTATCGCCATCAATTCTTCGAAGTGGAAGATGAAAGTAGGAAGGTTGTGGTGGGCTGCCAGTCTGCCGCACCTGCTGCCCCACTCTCCGGGCAGGCGGGAGGCGCCAGACAGGGGCAGGAAAGCGTGGGGGTGGAGGGTGACTGCTGTGCTGGCTTTCCTTGATCCAGAGCAGCGCGCGGTGCCACCAAGGTTGTGTTACTGTCGTGTTTACAACTCCACCCCTCGCCTGCCTGCCGCACCCCAGCACGCGTGGGTCCATCCAGTGCCAGGAGTCGATAATTGGACCTAATACGCCACACAATCGCACTCCGCGCCACGCTGCCATTACATGACCTGACTGTTGTGTCTGGTGCAGCGCCCACACCCAGACCTATTGACGTAAAAAACACCTGTTTGGCCGCTGAATCATGCCACACACACACACACACACACACACACACACACACACACACACACACACACACACACACACACCACATACACACACACTTGTTTATAGTATATACTCGTACATGTATGTTTACTGTATAGGCTTTTAAGTCAAATTAGAGAAGGAAGACATAAAAGTTTATTATAATATTTCAAGGGTTTTCCAGCACACACTTAACGGTACCGCATGAACAAATGCATAGATTAACGTTAGCAATAGAGGGATCATGTGATAGGAATCTTTGGGAAGCAGTGCAAAAAACACATTATCCACGCAAAATCAAATGTAGGTGGCGGTGCCCTTCTGAGAACTGGCACGCAGACGCCCACAGGTCGCCGAGTCCCCACGCTCACACGTGACTCGCATCAGGAGACGCCGGAAGCCAGGAATCAGCGGGAAAGGTTCCGTGCCACACTGGACAATGTCAAGGCCACGCGGTGCTTCGGCATAACACTGCAGCCCCGCGCCGCGGCGTGGCGGCGCCTCAAGGAGTGCCGCACTACCTCAGCACGCGAGAAGCGTACTCGGCCACGTGCATCACGCCCCAGGGCCCCGCCACGTGCAGGTTGGAGCCCCGCACGTTGGGGTTGATGTACGCGTTGTGCAGCTCGGCCACGCCCGAGGAGCAGGCGGCCGCCCCGTCCCCCGTGCTAGCCAGCTTCCCGATCCAGTATTCGTTGCCCGGCATGGAGTTGCCGTCCCAGGCGTAGCTCACCACCAGCAGGGTGCCGGCAGGGACAGGGTCATGCAGGGACCGCTTGGAGAAGTGCACCACCACCTGCGTACCGGGGAACACTTCGCCGTCCCGCACGCCGTGGCACTCCGCAGCGCCTATCCAGCTGAAGTCAATGTGTGCCACGTGTGTGACGTCGGTGGCCCTGATGGCGTCACCCCAGGCCTCGACGAAGAGGGCGTCCTGGCGCGGGGAGGCACGCCACACCCCCAAACCGAGCCCCACCACGTGCACGTACGCCCTGAGGCCCCCTGCCACGGCGCGGCTCTTGGCCTCGCCCAGCAGTGTCTCCGCCGCCAGCTGCATCCTCGCCTTGTACACCGCCACGTTGAGGAGAGTGGTTTTGTTGACGAGCAGGAAGTCGTCGCCCACCGTCGGGCCCTCGCCCTCCCACACGGGCAGTGTCACATCCCACATCCTGGCCCACAAGTGCTGCAGGTGGTGGCCGTCCCGCGAGGACCCGTAGCCAGCCTGGCGAGTGTTCTGCTTGGGCGTCACCACACAGTCCTGCCACTCCATGTAGCCCGCCTTCTTTAGCCTGGCGCCCACCATGCCCACGATGACTCCTGAGTCCTGGAAGCTGCCCCGCGCCCCGGGGACGCCCTGGTTTTTGCGGCTGCCGTCGTTGACGAAGAAGGAAGCCGAGGAGACCGAGAGGAGCGCGGAAAGCTTCATCTCGTCGTAGCTGAGGTAGTCCCTCAGGCAGAGCGGCGCCGCCTCATGGTCGCTGCCTATCTTCTCGAAGCCTCCCTTGCCGCGCTTGCCGTCCCTCAGCAGGTACTGATCGTCACGTCCGAGGAAGGTGACGGGTCGCTTCAGCAGCAGACGGTCCACCAGGTCCAGCAGGCTCATCCTCTCATACACAGCCCTGAAGGAACACAGTCAGCGGTAAACACTGCCGCTGCACCGCGGCAAGGACGACAACAACCACGCGCCTTAACTGTACTTACACAAAAACAACTGGCCGGACGTGAATAGAACATCAAGCACTGATGATAAAGGACGAGGGGAAAGGTAGAGGCAAGTGAGGCCTAGAAGGAGAGGCACGCAAGGTCAAGAGGAGAGTCAAACAAAATTAGGCGTAAAGCAACACGGAAGAGGCAGTGAATGAAGGACTCAGCAGGACGCGCTGTACATGCACGTGGAACACAAAGCACGTGGGTAGTGAAGGTAAAGGCCACGCCCGCATGCCCGCACACCCACACGCCCGCTACTCACTTCTCGACGCGTGTGCCGTGCTTGGTCTTGAAGTGCAGGAAGGCGGCGAGCAGCGGCAGACAGCGGTGGTGCAGCAGTGGGTAGGCGGAGTTGATGTGCGTCTCCAGATCTCGCGGGTTTTTGCCATTCTAGACACAGCGAGAAATTAGTAGGAGGAACAGGCAAAGTTACAGCAAAAGGGAATGAATTGAGATTGACACCCTAAAGAAAGAGGAAGAGCAGTGTATGGACAGAAAGACAATTATGAAAGAAACAACAAACGTTACAGCGGTGGGAAGAAAATACAGCAAAAGAGAAGGAATTGAAATTAACACACTAAAAGAAGGGGTTCGCAATATATGGACAGGAGAAGCACAGAGCCAAAAGACGACCAGCAAACGTTACAACAGTGCCGAAGAGGATATGCACAATGCACACATAAAAGGAAGAGACAGCAGGTGGTGGGATGCTGGCTGATAAACAATGAACCTCAGCGTGATGTGAATGGGAGGGGCGAGACGACGAAGGGGAGGTGGCAGGGCTGCATAGATGATCTGAGAGAGAAGTCTGAATGGAGAAGAGGTGGAAGAGGGGTCACTGTGGAGAAAGTTTATGGGGATCAGCCAGTCTGTGTGAACACGGAAAAAGCTGCTGAAGGAAAAGAACAGCGAGGCATAAAAAAATAAACACGTCCAGTAAATGTCATGACGTTTATAAAGGTAAAACAAACACGCCCAGAAGCAAATAGGAAAGATATCACAGCCTTATAAAAATGATAATGTGAGTTCAGGATGGAGTTACAATTGTGGGATGTATTTTATTTATTTTTTTTACTTATTTATTTATATATTTTATTTATTTATTTATTTATTTATATATTTTTTTTTTGTGTGTGTGTTGGCGTACTGAAGGTCTTAGTTGATTTCATAGAGAGTTCACAATTAAAATAGTGATCGTAACTAAATAAAGAGTGGAATTTGTAGCGGTAATGCTGTAGTAGTAGTAGTAGTAGTAGTAGTAGTAGTAGTAGTAGTAGTAGTAGTAGTAGTAGTAGTATGTAGTAGTAGTAGTAGTAGTAGTAGCGCATCATTATTATTATTATTATTATTATTATTATTATTTAGTAGTAGTAGTAGTAGTAGTAGTCGTGGCAGTAGTGGTGGTGGTGGTGGTAACATTTCACAACACAACAGTTACCCAATCAAAGCAACGCAACACAACAGACAACTAAATTAAACCAAGCACAGTGTCTCTAACCTCGAGGTGAGTGTTGAGTCGGGTGGTGTTGACGGCAAACTTAATGAAGAACTTGGAGCTGGAGTGTGTCACTTGGTCGAGGCTGGCCCGGGGAGGCGGAGAGGCGCGGGCCACCTCCCTCAGGTACTCACGCACTTCCTCCTCCTCCTCCCACTTCTGCTGCGTCCCCTCCCGTGTCCTCACTGCTGTGGCCATTTTACAGCGAACAGGTCGAAACTTGCTTGTACCTGCAGTGTTTTTTTTTATATATAGTTTAGGCGTGGCAGTTTTAAATATTATCTACGTGTTTGTGTTGAAGTTGTAGATGAGATGAGTATAAAGCGAATCTTGATTAATAAGAGAAACTGTCACACACACATACACACTCTCTCTCTCTCTCTCTCTCTCTCTCTCTCTCTCTCTCTCTCTCTCTCTCTCTCTCTCTCTCTCTCTCTCTCTCTCTCTCTCTCTCTCGATACCAGAAATTCAAACTATATTGCCTTCAGTCGATAAAAGGCATCTTGGTAACCGAGCAGGAAAAAAGAGGAGACAATAACAAAACCTGGCAACATTTCCCGCACAGCAGTTGTCAGGTCGTCTCTTTTAGCCCGCCAAGGAATGCCAACATGATACTCTCCGCAACTCATTGGCTTCCTGTACGAGTAAAATATGTTTCATTTATGATTTTTTTTTCTTTTTTCTCTCTAGTTTCATGTATATGCCTTTTAATTTCTCTCTCTCTCTCTCTCTCTCTCTCTCTCTCTCTCTCTCTCTCTCTCTCTCTCTCTCTCTCTCTCTCTCTCTCTCTCTCTCTCTCTCCATTCACTCACACACACACACACACACACGTGATCACCACAACCACCTTTATCACCACCACTATCACCGCAGTATGCCCGGCACCACACCACACCACACCACACCACGCAGCACAACACAGTATATTCCACTCCTCACCCCGTCAGCACCACAGCCAGCACCACACACCACACAGCATATTCCACTCCTCACCCCGTCAGCACCACAGCCTCTCGGAACGTGAGTAAGACACGTACTGCACACAAAACCTCGCCAACAGTGGACGGGCGAGAGGTGGGTGTCTGACAGATACTGGTGATAAGGTAGTGGTGGTTGGTGTATGTGGTGCAATGTTTCTAGTCACGAGAGAGAGAGAGAGAGAGAGAGAGAGAGAGAGAGAGAGAGAGAGAGAGAGAGAGAGAGAGAGAGAGAGGTCTTCATGTGTGTTTTGGTGGTGTAATATTTAAGGAAATGTGTGAATTTTAAGCATCACAGTAATGGGGTTATATAGCGCTGGATTGTCATTGGAGAGAGAGAGAGAGAGAGAGAGAGAGAGAGAGAGAGAGAGAGAGAGAGAGAGAGAGCATGCGTTTACATGGTGCAATCCCGAATGAGAGGGAGAGGAGGGGGAAGATGAGTAAGAAACGGTGTGTGTGTGTGTGTGTGTGTGTGTGTCATGACTCATCGTAGTAGTCATTTATCAACTTACGTTCGCTCCTGCAAGACGTACAAGGAAAGCGAGTACCTACACGTTTCACATCGCCGCCGTGTTGTGCAAGGTAATGCTTCTTAGTAACTGTTAAGCGGTAGAAGTAAAAGTTAAGTGTCTTGTGAGTGTCACGGTGAAAGTTAAAAATGCAAATGACAAAATCAGAACCTTTTTGTGGGAAACTACCGTACCACTTAGCCTGGAATTCAAATTGATGGTATAGGTAATTGTTCCTGGAATGGGAATATGTTAACTATATCTAATACTTTATTCCCACACGTTTCAAACTCCCATCTTTAGTCTTGACGAGGTTTAATAGCTGTTCTGGAAGACACTGAGGTTTTGAAGGGTATTTACATGATTCTGTAGATAGTAGATAGAACTAGCACTGTGCACCTATGTGAACACCTATGTAAACCACCTATGTAAACACCTATTTTTCATCACCAGATTTTTCATCCCTGTAGCCTTTGAAAATTTATCTAAAGGGAGTGTTAAACGTTTCAAAATGTCTAAATCCGTCAGATAGATTTAGGAAAGTTTGGGCTGCAGAAAGAAAAGAAAACGGAATAAATTTACCATGACTGCCTCCCCGCTGAGCTGTCTGTAATCTGCTGCTACCGCGGTACAAGGAAATGAGTCATGCTGCCTGTCATTGCATCACTGTTCCCTTCTGTTCCCCTTCCCGTGAATCTGTCCCCAGGCTTATTAGTAGGTAGGGAATTTACGTCAAATATAAGGAGGAATCAACCTTGGCTAAGGAATTTTCACCCATGACGTAGGAACAATGCAGGGAAATTTGGTCGAAACTAAGAAAAAAGAAAAGAAAGTTAATAAATTCTTAGACATTACAGAAAAATGGGGATAGAAAAGGAAGAGAGAATAAATAAATAAATAAATAACAAAAAGACATTTTAATACAAGCAAAGAACGAAACTTAGGTAAGGAAACACAAGACAAGTTCCCGTCACATCTAAGCTAGGGTAATCTTACCATCAAGTCTAGGGAAAAGCCAACTTATTCTAGGGAACTTTCAAGCAGTCCTATTCCTCGGCAGCCTCATCTTGCCAGCCTGAGTGTGCACCCGTAAGACTCACCAGCTCCTTCATTGTCTTCTGTTGTGTTTACCTGCCCTATCTGTGCCTGCCCGGATCCCAGCAGCCCCTTGTAGGAACACTCCAGCCTCCAGCTAGTATTGTGTGTCCGATGCCCTCTTGGCTACGCTGGCGGGGGCTTATATGTGACTGTCTTCGGTATGTTTTGGTGTGGTGTGTGAAGTGTTGAGAGAAAACGAATGTCAAGCTATATTTTATGGGTAACTATTGATTATTACTATGTATTTATTATTATTATTATTATTATTATTATTATTATTATTATTATTATTATTATTATTATTATTATTTGTTTATTTTTTTCATGCGCGTATTATGTTTCTTTGGTGTTCATATTTCTTTTTATTTTAGATTCTTATTATGACTGAGGCAATTGCTAACAGAAAACGAAGGATATGGACTTGTTGTAAGGGAAGCTGTAGAATATTTTATTGATGTACATAAAAGTTTCTTTATTATCCTTGTTACTTTTATTCTTTTTTTTTTATTTTTATCACTGAGACATGTTGAAGAATAACGAAGGCCAAGAATTTATTTTAAGGGGAACTATAGAATATTGTCGATTAATATTATGCTTCTTTATTATCATCGTTACTTTTAGTTTTGTTTCCCACATTCCTTAGCAGTTGAGAGAAAATGAAGCTCACGACTTTACGATTCGACGAATCTCTCCGCCGCAACCCGTGGCTGCTGCAGTGCACGCTGGCTTCCCGCAACCTGGCTCGCATGGAGAACTGGCCACAGGCGGACTTCCTTGCCCCCACCTTCCGCGCCCCACCCCCCCGTGGGAGCCACCCGCGGCAGAGTTCTCTGCCACACAGCTGCCCGCCAGCAAGGCGCTCTGCGCCGTGGAGGAGATGCGGCAGCACGCCTTCATGGCCATGGCGCAGGTCACCGAGCCAGACAGTGCTGTGTACTACACCGACGGCTCGGCTGACCCTGACAGCGGAAGGACGGGGGCTGCTGCCATCACCAGAGGGGCCGAGGTGTGTGAGAGGACTCCCGACCACTGCTCCACCCTGCAGACAGAACTGGTGGCCATCCAGCTGGCCCTGGAGCACGCTCAACACCGGCGGGAGCGCACCGTGGTGCTCCACACCGACTCCAGAACGGGGCTACAGGCTCTCCAACAGCCGTATCCCAGCGACAACGTGGGCCTCGTCACCGCCATCCTGGGTAGCCTCCAGAGCCTCGCCGCGCAGGGGCGGCGGGTGAGGCTCAACTGGATACCCAGCCACGTGGGAGTACGAGGCAACGAGGCTGCCGACGCAGCCAAGAGAGCTGCTAGTGGCCCCCAGGTGACAAGGCATATGCCGCCCAGCCTGAGCCAAGTGAGGGCGCGAGCCAGGCTCGCCGCAACCAAGCGCGCCCGCCACACGCACCGGCAGCTGGAAACAAGGAAGAGACAGGCAGCTTGGTACGCCTCCGCCACTGGCTACCAGTCGTTGGACGCCTCCCAGCTGCAGCCCAGAGCAGACAGCGTGTTGCTGCAACGCGTAAGGCTGGGCTATTGCACCAGGGAACAGCTGTACGACGACTTTCGGGGGCAGGAGTGCGACCACTGCGGGAGGCACAGCCGCCACCCGCTAGTGCACTACCTACTGTCCTGTCCGGCCACCGCCGCCCTCAGACCAACGCCGCCACCACCGGCCCATCCTGTAGGCGGTAGGCGGTGATCTCAGCAGCCGCGAGGCCAGGGCTGCCCTCATCGTCCGCCACACGCCCACAGACCTGATGCTGCGAGTTCTCAGGGCAGCGCCCCCGCCCCGCTGAACAGGTCGCAGCTCCTTATTCCGACCGGCGAGCAGCACTCCTCGCCGCGCCACCGCACGGCCCACCACCGGGACCCAAGACTCCCCCACCTGCGGGCTGGTGCCCGCTTTGTGTATTATGTGCACATTCATGTATATTTTTCTTTTTTGTGCAATATGTATATATGTATGTGTGGACATAATATTCAATAAACCTTTAATAATAATTACTTTACGGGAAACTATAAGTTATGCTGTTATTATTGGCGCAAATGTTGAAAGAAAACAAGTAATTATCCTATTTAAGGGATAACTATAAATATATAAACTAAGTAAATTCAAGTACAGCCTTTTGAATGCAATGGTAGTGCAGCGCATTCAACAGGTAAGGGAGAATGAAGGTCAAAGAGAAGAGGAAATCAGTGCAAGCTCCCCAGACAACCCCTCCACTCCCCCACAGTATAAAAACGAGGTACAAAGAAGCCCCACTAATGCAGATTGTCTCGTCTCCTCGCAGCCCCGTCAGTAGCGCCGCCATGGAGGAGAGAACGCCACAGCAGCTGCTACAGGAACACTTGGAGCAGCTGGCGAAGGTGGAGCAGCCGCCCAGGGTGACGCTGGATGAAGTGGTCTCCCTCAGTGATCAATTCCCCGTGCGCTTTCCCACCCAGACAGCCCGCCTTAAAACGCTCCTGAAGGTGAGAGAGAGAGAGACAGAGAGAGAGAGAGAGAGAGAGAGAGAGAGAGAGAGAGATAGATAGATAGATAACTTTATTGTCAAGATGCAGCATAATAAGCTTACAAATTGAAATTTGCTTTGGCCAGAGCTCCGTACAATATAAGTTGAGTAAAAGTATATAAAAATTATGTTAAAAAGTATTTACAAAATAAAAGTTAAAATGATTGAAAGTTAAGATAATTGCACATCATACTAAGGTTACATACATGTATTAGATATATCACAGTCACACATCTATTGCACAATTGCTGTTTTAGTGTTGGTGATTATAGAGCATGATGCTTTTTGGCACAAATGAGTTCTTATATCTGTTCGTGCGTTGAGTCGGCAGAGCTAATCTTCTGCCTGACCTGAGGAATACATAGCAGGAGTGGAGGGGATGAAATGAATCGTTCATGATTTTTTCAACCTGCTTCATAGATTGTTCAAGGAACAGCTTATCTAATGGTTTTGTTTCTGCACCTAATTTCCGTGATTTTCGCACAATCTTTTTAAGCTTACTTTTATCATGACATGTTAGCTTGCCATACCAAGTGGTTAAGGAGAAACCTAATAGTGACTCTATTGTAGACTTATAAAAGAGGCTAATTACATGTCTATCTACATGCAGGTTGTTTAAAATACGTAAAAAATAAAGTCTCTGCTTACATTTCTTGAATACCATATTGGTATTTGCACTACCTTTTAGTTGATTATCAATCATAAGACCTAAATATTTGTACTCTTCTACTCGGTCTACAGTTTCTGAATCAATTATAATAGGATCAGGTATGCTGCGATTTTTGGTTCTATAATCTATGATCATCTCTTTGGTTTTCTTTATGTTGAGATCAAGATAGTTTGATTTGCACCAATCCACAAATTGGTTGACTTGGGACACATATTCATCACACTTATCATCCGAAATTTTACCAAGTATTACAGTGTCGTCAGCATATTTAACAATTGTACAATTACTACATACACTTCTACAGTCGTCAGTGTATAGGCTGAAAAGAACAGGGGACATGACGCAGCCTTGTGGAGCTCCTGTGTTAGTTGTTAATATATTGGACTTAAAGAGAGAGAGAGAGAGAGAGAGAGAGAGAGAGAGAGAGAGAGAGAGAGAGAGAGAGAGAGAGAGAGAGAGAGATTGTTACTGTTGTGAAAATTCTTATTCATGTTCACTACTGCTCTGTGCTCATTCTTTCAAGTTACGTGAAAAATGAACATTGGTGCTGGCATTCGGTAGCGATTTTTGTACCATGTGGGCGTGTTTTCTCATGGGCGTGTCCAGGGTGGCGTGCACGATGAGGCCACACTGGAGGAGCACGTGAACTCTGCCTACCCTGTGGTGCACGAACGAGTCCTGCCGCTCCTGGCCGCCTTTCTGCACTTCAAAAGGAACCACGGCAGGAAGAAGGAGAGGTGAGTCTGGCCTGAAATGTTGTGAAGATACATGATTGTTGGGCGTGCGCGGTGTGCTGCATGGAAACTGAAGGGAAGGGCGTGCAATGCTGATGGCGTGCCTTGTGGCGTACTTTAAGGGAGGTGTACAGCTCGCTGGGACTGCTGGACTTGGTGGATCGCCTCCTGAAGAAGCGACCCATCGTTTTCTACAACCCGAATGACGTGTATGTCCTACGTGACGGGTCTGAAGGGTGTGACGGCTTCCAGGACATCGGCCATTCCAAGGAACACGGCAGACTCATCCTGAAGGACTACATGAGCTATGATGAAATGAAGCTGTCGGCCCTCGTGGCGGTGTCCTCACACTCAGTCTTCATCAACGACGGCGGCCGCCACAACCGAGGGCTGCCCGCCTCCTCCGACAACTTCGTGCCGACGGGCGTCATCGTGGGGCAGGTGGGCGCTAGATTTGAGCGGGAGGGACTGATGGAGTGGCAGGACTGTGTGGTGACGCCGCATCAAAACACTCCCTATCGTGGCTATGGCAAGGAGCCTCCTTCGCAGCCCCGCCTGGCCAGGCAGTGGGCACACCTGTGGGGCGAGCCCTTCCTGCCCTCGTGGGAGGAGGCCTCCAAGTGTTCCGAGGACGAGTTCGTGCCGCACTCCTCAGACTTGCTGTTCAACGTGCGGGTGTACAAGGCACGCATCCAGCTGCCGGCGGAGACGCTGCTGGCGGAGGCTGGTGCGCGGGCTGCGGGAGTGGGCCAGAAGGCTTACGTGCGTGTGGTGGGCCTGGGTCTCGGGGTGTGGAGCTTCACTCCCCGCCAGAACCAGCTGTTTGTCGATGCGTGGGCCGACGCGCTGGCCGCCGCGGACACGTCCCACATCAGCCACGTGGATTTCACCTGGATCTCAGACGTGACGCGGTGCGGCGAGGCGGGGGACGGGGAGGAGTTCCCGGGTAAGGGCGTCGTCATTCGCTTTACCAAGAGTGGTCTGCACTCAGCGCCGTTGCCTGACGGCACTCTCCTGGTGACCAGCTTCGCCTGGGACTCCAACTCCCTTCCTGGCAACGAGTACTGGCGGGGCATGCTGTCAGCCTCCGGGGATCCCGCCGCCGCCTGCTCCTCCACCGTGGCGGAGCTGCACAACTCCCTCATCAACCCGCGCGTCACGGCCACCAACCTGCACGTGGCGTCGCCGGGACGCGTGGAGCACGTGGCTGCTTACGCAAGCCGCAGACTGCAGACCGACGCCGCTCCCCAGTGAGTGGATGACTTGCGGGTGTGGGTGCTCGTCCTCAGAGAAGACGTTAACACCTGAACGCTGGAGAGGTGAGTGAGCTGTGTGCCTGTGAGCCTGCTCCAGCCACGACCACTCATGTCAGGACCTGAATTGTGCGCGCGTTTGTGCTGGAGTGGTGCGGCCTGTGTGTAACACGTCTGTAGTGCATTGTGGAGAGAGAGAGCTAAGCACTCAGGTTTAATTTTTCGTCCTTATCTCTGCGAAGCTTCTTTGCTCTCTGTTTCATGTGTATCCGAGGTTTAATATCACCCTGACGCCAGCCTCAGTGAAGGTCTGGGTCTCTTTTACAGCGGTGTAGTTAGCTTAATCATCTTTACGTGCACTGAATAGCATATGCTGAAAACATTAAATCATTCAATGAAAACAGTATGTAGTTTGAGTAACCACTTTAATAATTAACCGCTGAAAGAAGGAGAGAACTAAAAACTTTGTAACAGTGATATCTGAGATGAAAACCCAAGAATAGATGATAGAGTTTGACTTTAGGAAAGATAATTAACAGCTGTTATCTCTTGCATCCTTCCGTCCCTGTAGCTGGCGCGACTGCTCTCTTTTCGATGACGCAACCCACTGAGGCTCAGCAAGGGCGTGACGGGTGGGCGTGGCAATAAGATAAGACAGAGGACCCAGGCAGGAGGACTTCACACTTTCAGTCAGTCTGCTTTCGTTCATCCCTTACCAATAGTTGTAGTAGTTGTAGTTGTAGTGCACCAAGATATTCGTTGTGTGTTGCGCTATCTTTTATTATCGGAAGGATATGACACACACACACACACACACACACACACACACACACACACACACACACACACACACACACACACACACACACACACACACACACACACACACACACACACACACCATCACCACCACTTATCATATGTAAAATTTTGAACCTTTGGTGTTTTAAGAGAGAGTGTTGATGGAGTTACTGGAGCAGTGAGAAAGGAAATAAAGATAAAATTTATTCTCTGACTTTACAAATCACAGCTCTTGGATAATTAGAACACCAATACTATTATATCCAGTGTGATTCATAGCAACAGCATAAGAGTATTTTCTATCGTCATAATTCACCACAACAATCATAATCCAGCACTATTTCACGAAAAGCTAAGTTAGTCAAATTCCATATCTTAATCATTCCACACCTTATATATATATATATATATATATATATATATATATATATATATATATATATATATATATATATATATATATATATATATATATATTATATATATATACATACGAGAATACTGAGCCAGGAATACTTAAGAGTTGTACAGAATCAAAATATAGACAGATGAGCCTCTCTTTCCGCTCCCCGCGTGCCCGAAGGAGATACGCAGTGTCATGCCGGCGTGGGTAGGCAGCACTGCGCGGGTGTGTTGCAACAGGTGGCGGGTCTCCCTTGCCTGTCGGTGTGTTGATGATTGCCGCACGCCGCGTGGACCATCTCGGTACACTGCGGTACTTTCGATATACTAGACACTACCACACACTAACCTCCTCTAGATCGCTTCATTAATCCCTAAAAACTAAAATTGTATCATGCTATATGTGTGTCTGGAGCGAATCCCTTTTGGTCCAGAGAGGCGCCCGCCACGCAGGTCCTTGTGGTGCCCAGGGTACTCGAGGCACTAAGTGCCATATTCTGAAACACTTGTGCGCCTCACCTCCACTACTTTCAAAAGGCTCCAGTTGAAGTTACACGGGTTTTTAAGAGTTTTTTTTTTATGGTTTTAGTGATAGATTAACGAGATTTCTACATTATTAACCGGAGAAATACTTGAGAACCCGGCTAATCGTCTTTGTGAGAAAGCACAGCGTTTCTGAATACGAAGCTAACATGGATATGTTTTCCTCGCCCTCAAGTTATAGGAAGATAGAACAGCAATAATATATAACAGTGTAAAGCAACTAGTAGTTAGCACCAGCATGAGAAGCCCTTCCCAAACAGGTGTTGACGCGCTTGCTGTCAACACTGTGGTGGTTATTGAGACAGACACTTGACGGGAGCGACGCAGTGATCGCCACGGCATTTACTCTGCCGTGGTGGTGAACTTGTGAGTGGCGCGCATCTCCACAGAATCACAGTAAACCACTGAGGCACAGGGCGGCTGCGGCAGGACCCGGCGGCAGACTGGCGGCAGGTGGCGATGCAGAATCCTCAGCACGGCGCGGCGGTGGCTGGGGTTGTAGCCCACGAAGATGATCGGGACGGCGGTCAGGTGATGGAAAAAGATCATGTGTATGATGACCGAGGGCAGCCCTTCACCTGGGAACATGTGCAGGACTATGTGGGGAAAGTCCATGGCGAGGAGGACGAAGATGACCAGTGTGGTGGCGTGAATCACGTGGTCCAGGGACGATTCAACGGCACTACCAGTCACTTTCCTCTGCTGCAGAAGCTGAAAAGACGTTTGAGGAAGCAACCATTACCTTCATGCTGGCAACATTAGGGCAGTCATTGGGAAGCTGATGATGTGTTTTACGGAGAGAAACGCCATGAAAATGTGTAATTTATGTTTGTGCAATATACTCATTTTCTAAACCATTATTTATTTTAATCATCTGGACAACAAAGCAGGCTTCTTCTGTCCTGTTGGTAGTAAAGCCACGCTGCCTGCTGCCCTGCTGCCCTGCTGAGGCCTGCCATGGGCAGTGCCTGGAATGCTGCATCGTTCCGCTGCATCGTTCTGCTGCCTCGCTGTCATGTGTTGGGAAGGAGACAGAGGTCACCTATCAACCTTAATTAAATTGACAATAATTTACACGGAACTCACGCGCTTGATCATGGAGAGGGAGGCGAGGAGTGTGACGAAGTAGGGCACGGCGTAGTACATCACGTAGGTGGCGTTGCTGAAGGCGGGGCCCGCTTTATTGTTTATCATGTGCATCACTGAGCCCTCGTCAGGGAGCAGCTTGAACCCCTGTGGGAAACGCAGCACGGGATTTGTCAGAAAGAAAAGTGATTACTATTTTCTTACAGCAATTGCATATTGCTTACCTTCAATAAGAGAGGGAGCGAAATAAAATAACAAGCAAACAGACAAAGTAGATAGGAAGTGATGATAAAAACTGCAAGCAATCAGGGATCTCGTAAAGCAAGGGAGTAAGTCTCGGTGAGTGAAAACAGTCATAGCTTATATACATTAAACTGGAAGCAGTGATAGGTCATGTAAGGCAAGGTCAAAGGTCATATAAAGCAAGGAAGCGAATGCCGGTAAGAGGAAACCGTCATCGCTCATACATAGTAAGGGGAGACAACCGCGGATGCCAAACACGTGAATCAGCCAGACGCAACGTGAAGTGAGTACCGTGAGAGCCCCGAGGACCAGCCAGACAGGGATGATGTAGAGCGCGATGCCCACCTGCACCGCCACCACCACCTGCAGCCTGGACCACTGCGCGTGTCTCTCCGGCCAGCACGTTGCCACCATCCTACCACAGGCGGCCAGGGTTACAAGGCGCCATCGTACACAAAAAAGTCTATCAGATCTCCCACCATCCCCCCAAACAACATTAAATGATAATTAGATCAATCACCGCTACCCAGAAATTGAATAGACTTCTAAATAGGTTAGCTACTCTAGTTGAAGAAGTATCTCGGTATTCCTGTCTTGAACTAATCCCAGGGCAGAAATGGGCAAAAACAGAATCAGGCAGAGTTCCAGAGTGTACCGGTGAAAGAGATGAAGGAGTGAAGGTAATGGTTAATTCTTGTCTTAGTAAGGTGGACAGAATACTGATGGAAGGTAGGAAAACAAAAGCAGACACAAAGTTCCAGAGTTTAGCAGTGAAAGAGTGAACCTTGAATCTTGTGGTAGTCAGCTGGACAGAATAAGGATGAGACAAAACAGGAAGTCTTGCATAGCGATGCCGAGGGAGGGATGGGGTAAACATGCAGCTATGACAACACATGTAGTCACCAATATAAATTGTAACCAGCATAAGAGTAAACCCCTTCACGCTCGTTCACCTGTCGGTGTCAGCTCCACATTATGATCTTAGCTTGGGGATGCACGAAGAATTGACGCAACAGACATTATAAGGAGAAATAAGTGATGAGCTCGTCACACCGCTAAACTGGGATCGTGTTCTCAAACGTGTGGACGTATTATCTCTACCTCGAACAGGTTATAGTGGAAATTTTTTTAGGTATTCAAAGGTATTCTTGACTTCACTTGTGCTAGTTTTACAAGGATTCTGTATCATCAATAGGGAAAAACAGTCATGACAACCCAACCAATTGTCTGTAGCCTTTTAAAATATCCTTTATGAGACAACGAAGTGTTTAAGAGTACAGACCTCAAGTTAGTACGTAATAAATTAATTTCGAATAGAACTATCTACCTGTTAACTGCTACCATGGCGAAACTGGTTCTCTCCATCTGTAGGAGAACGCTGTTCATGACGGAAAAGGAGAAACTGACAACAGGGGAGATGTTGTAGAGGCAGAAGGTGTTGTTGTAGTAGATGAAGATGACGATGGGCTGCGTGATGAGGGAGCAGGTCGCCATGACGGAAAACACGCATATCAGCTGAAACTTGATGGCTGGTTTCGTCCTCTTGCACTGGAGCAGACACCACACGCAGCAGCTGTTTCCTGGAGAGAGAGAGAGAGAGAGAGAGAGAGAGAGAGAGAGAGAGAGAGAGAGAGAGAGAGAGAGAGAGAGAGAGAGAGAAAGTAAAAATCTCCCTCATTTCCTGCTCCCAGAAATGTTTGTAAGAAAAGAGTTAAATACGTAAGTCAGTTCAGTTTTGTGGATGTCTTGACAACGAGGTCTAGTGGGAACTGTTGGAGTATTCCAAGGCGGTGCTCCCTCACCCTCCCTGAGTTCCTGCACCCTGCCAGAACTTTTTGGGAAGTCCATATAGCCTCGCGCTTAGGACAATTGATTATAAGTAAATTACATGAATATTTCACGTTTTTCTCTGTTTTTAGAACTGTAAATATATATTAATGAAAGTATTAGGTCTGTGCTTCATACATAGAAAACAGCTACTCGGTCTTAAATCACTGGTTTGTACAGTAGATGCTGATTATATAATAAAACAAGATGTCACATCTCCAACCCGTGAGGTGCGTGTTGCGTCTGAATGTAATGTACGTACGAGTATAATGCATAAATTTGTAATACTTTAATCCCAGCCTAAGTTAATTTCTTACATGACTCACAATAGTTTTCTTGAAATAACTTTTCCTACCGTAACATGACACAATTTCTTTCCTTAAACATATTTTCCGACTGTTCATTCTTGTAGACACTGGCTCTGGCCCTTGTACCTCGTTATTTCTAAGTACCTTTTGAAAAAAAAATCATCCACTCAGGAGAACACCAACGCACACAGGTGACTGTAACTGTTTTAAGCTATTTTAATATTATTAGTGCTAGTTTGACGAGGATTTTGTATTATCAATAAAGAAAAATAGCTTTGACAACCCGATTTATTACATGTGGCCACTGGAATATAACGTTTATGAAACATTTGGCGAGAGAAAACACATACACCCCTGTTCAGAAACGCTGTGCTCTCATCACGACTATTTTCAAAGGCCACAGAAATGATTGACCTGGTTCTCAAGAGTGTTTCTCCAGATGATAATGTGTAAATCTTGTTAACCTGTCACTAGAACCATAAAAACGCCCTTGAAAACCGATGTAACTCGTGAAAGGGCTAAAACTTGGAGTGTCTTGAGTTATATCTTGCTCGGTCAAATCGGCAAAGGTTATTGGAAACAAGTATCACATTGGCTCATCATCCTAAACGTCTCTCCGTCTCACATCGATTTCATTATGCTCTCTAGGGGAAGCTATTCTAGTTTCCAGTGGTTGCTTTTGAAAATATTCCCGGTGAGAGCCCAGAATTCTTAAGAGTACAGGCCGTTATCGCTGTGAAGGGGGACGAGAATTCTTTCACGCCTCACTCACCTACGCTGCCGAGGACACAGACGATGCTGTAGTTGACGACCGCCGCCACCACCCACGGCGCCATGGCCTCGTCCACGGTGCAGTTGGCCATGCTCGAGTTGTTTATTGTGGGCGGGCGGGACGTTCAAGCGATGTGAATCTTCTCTCCCTTACGTTTATGTTAAGTGGTTGATAACTTTTCAATTAAACTATGCAAAATGTTTCTATTATACCGTTATTTTATTTATTTATTTTTTCCTCCTTGTTCTTCTTTGATTTTTGGTGTAAATTTCTTTTACGTAGTCCAGTCAAGTACTTATTATAAACTGAAGTGCTTTGAAGTGTATTTTCCTTTCACTGGTGTCAGAGGAAAACACTTCACTCTCCCCGTCCGTGGTACCACTGGCACTGTTACTGGCACTGTTACTGGCACTGCGCCTTCCTCGCTCACCACGATAGTACTGCCACTAATTGTCACCGTTATGAGCGCTGTCGTGCCTTCACTGCGCCACTGCCGGCACTCTTTTCTCAACATCACGGAGGATAAGCGAGTATCTGATGCACCAACGCGAGTTAATGTGTGGTATCTTTCTTGTTTCCTGCCAGAGAGAGAGAAAGAGGTGGGGAGGGGGGGACGGTGTACTAATAACGTGGTGCCTTTCCTATCCAAGAGTGTGTGTGTGTGTGTGTGTGTGTGTGTGTGTGTGTGTGTCATATATACAATACCAGGCTGAACCCTCAGTTGTTACAGTTGCAGGAGAAGCAGAGCGCCAATCAAGGGGTGTTTCATTATTGTGTGGAGTCTGTGTTGTCCTTGGCCTGCATTTACTACGCGCAGAATCAGGTAAGACATAAACCTTCACCTACTAGTGGCGCGCCAGTCATTCATCCCAAACTATGACAGATTATATTTTTCTGTATTATCATTTTCATAAAGGTTCTGTCGTGAATGAAAATATAGTAAATCAGAATACCTTTAATTGAAATGAATACACCTACTAACGTACTTATATGGTAATCATTATATATAGAATTAATAAATGAATATTGTAACTGAATTTGTCTCAGTGTGCCATGCGGTGTTGAGACGTCACTTAAGTTCGTTCACAGCGAGTGTTGTCGTCACGTGAAAAGCGAGGCAGTGATTGCATCGCTCCTTCTTATTCTTGTTTGGTTATGCAGAACTTAACCTTGACTGGGAGAACATACGGTGTCAAGGAGTAACCTAACAGTAAATACGCAGGCCTGAGTACATCATAGGTTACAGTTCGCCTGAGGGAGTGGAGAATGGGAGCCGGATATGAGTTGTCTGGCCGGAGCTGAAAACAGATATGCCCTCTTTAGGGCGTGGCTTTATAGCCGGCTGTTCCAATGTTTGTGATCCCGGATCATATCTAGCTAATCTATATTCTTTAAAGCAGGAGTTCTCAACATTTTGTAAGCTGTGCACGCCAAAGCTGGTTCAATGCAGTTGAGGCCCCTCCTCCTCCCTGCGCCACCCACTCAACCCCCTCCCCAATTATGCCACCATAGATAGATAGATAGACAACTGCATCTCCTTTATACTAATAACCAGCGAGTCGGTGATTTTCCGTGATTTTTTCCCTCCCGTCCTGTGCTAGCGCCACCTCCTCCCACCTGGGAAAGTGTCCACGCCCTCCCCCCAGTTGAGAACCACTGCTTTAAAAGATTCATATTTAAATTACAATGACGTAAAATTTTAATATCAAGTTATCCCATCACCAAACATGCTAATTTTCTCTCTTAGATTATGTTGGTTATATTAATTTAAGTTCCGACATCTTGCCGCCGCCGAGGAGTGCGGCGAACACTGTCCCGTTAGTCCCTCTTCTTCTTGCCGCCGCCGCCGAGGAGTGCTGCGGAGACAGCGAGCAAGAGTCGGCGGAAGAGGAACAGCAGCAGCAACAGCACAAGCAGCAGGAGGCCCACCACGTCCAACATGAGGAACTCCACCCAGGAGAGCTGGGCGGCGGGGCACCTCAGCTGGGGCGCCCCCCGGTGGCGGATCACGTACTCCGTCCAGAACACAGCAAGCTCCTGTGGCGTCGTCAGCTGATCCCTCAAGGATGCCGACATGGCGGCCACATTGTCCTTGTATCTGTCAAAGACACCACTAGTTAGACGGCCAGGAGCAGCTGCGTGCCCCCAGGGAGTCCGAGGCAGCACGGAGGCAGTGCACGCGCCGCCCCTCAGGCAGACTCACCTTGGGCTGCTCACGATGTCGGTGAGGGCGTCCACGATGCTGTCAGCGGTGAGCTCCTCCCACACCAACATGTGGCCCAGACCAGAGTTCTCCACGAACATGGCGTTCTTGGGCTGGTCCCCGAAGATGGGCAGGACAAGGAGGGGCGTGTTATGATACACGGACTCCTGCAGGCTGAGCAGGCCGCCGTGGGAGATGAACACCTTCACGTTGTGGTGAGCTGCGGTGCAGAGGGAGCGTCAGACGGTTATCTGTGTGTGTGTGTGTGTGTGTGTGTGTGTGTGTGTGTGTGTGTGTGCAGTAACACAGCACCAAACACAGGCAGCACGGAGTGCCTCTCAGTGCCACGGTGCGGTGGCCCAATTACCCAAGACGTCCTGCTGGGGCAGCCAGCTGCTGATCCTCACGTTGTCAGACACGCCCTCCAGCTCCCCCTCGTACTTCCACAGCACCCGCTGCGGCAGTCTGCGGAAGGCCTCCACGAAGACTTGCCGGTACTGGGGCGGCATGGTTTCCCCGCGGGCTACAGAGCCCAGGCTGAAGTAGATGACACCCGCAGAACCCGCGCCCGCGATCCACGCCTCCAGGTCCTGCAATATTTCTGTGCATAATGATCTGTGTACGAAAGAAGGCAGCGGGTGGTCTAGGAGTGTATGCTCCATGGTAAGAGGCAGAGAGTTCGGCTGTAAACCCACACCGGCTAAAACACGCCAAGACTCTACCTTCTCTCGGCCTGCAGATAGATGACAGGAGTGAAGACATAACAGAAGAGCTGCAAGCGTGTTCCGTGTCAGTATTTTTGTCATGAGGAACTAAGATAATTGTTTTCATACCACAGTGGCCTGTGTCCTGTGAGGGATACCACACACGCAAAGGCTAATGAGACGGAGGTGAGCGCCGAAGCCATGCGCATCTGTAGCTCATTTTCCCTCCTTTACCTTTACCTTTATCTCACATATTATACCTGCGGCAGCGGCTTGGCGGGGCGGCAGTTCATGGCGCCCACCTCCACCTGTGAGGGCAGGAGGGGCACCGGCGTGGTGATGCTGAAGTGAGTGTTCATCAGTGTCAGACTCTGGTTCCTCTCGATGTCCAGCAGCGGCGGCAGGTCTGGGAACTGGGCTGAGATCTGAGGGATTACGCGAAACAGGTTCAAATGAGTGAAGAATACGTATGTTGTATGCACTCATGTATTACTGAAGTACTCAGGAATTTGTTTAACCTGTGCGGGACCCAGGGCATGTCTGGCTACGGGCTCCATGCACGTTCACACACACACACACACACACACACACACACACACACACACACACACATAGGATTAGAACGTGCATCAAGTTTGTCCTGTCTCAATCGCGGACGGCACGTGGGTATCGCGGAGTCATTGATCCCTGTGGCTGGTCTGGAGAGAATGGTGGAGGTGGTGGTGGTGGCGGCGGCGGCTGGGTATCACACTTGTGGTACAGCTTTTTATGTGCCGATATCAAGATCAAGATCATACTAGACATTACTTGCTCTCATTTTCCATTTCAATTTGCTACAAAATTTCCAAAAGTGCAGGCCATAAATACTAGAGAGAGAGAGAGAGAGAGAGAGAGAGAGAGAGAGAGAGAGAGAGAGAGAGAGAGAGAGATGGCATAAAGCATTTTAATCTATTGTATGTATTTACATTTTTATTATTATTGTTATTATTATTATTATTATTATTATTATTATCATTATTATTATTATTACTATTATATATTATATATATATATATATATATATTATTATATACTATATATATACTCGTATATATATATATATATATATATATATATATATATATATATATATATATATATATATATATATATATATATATATATATATATATATATATATATATATATATATATATATATATATATATATGTTTTTTTTTTTTTATCATTACGTAGGGTGCCCCCCTGGACACGGGCACAGTACAGGGCGGCGCACTGGCTACGCACCTCCTCCTGAATCCTGGGGACAACAGCCCACCACCTCCAATAGAAGGATATGAAGATGTGCCAGGCAGCATTCTCGAGGCGGTGCCGGAAGGACAAGGGGAACGGGTAGCCCCTCCACAGGTTAGGTACGTAGGAGGGGCTGAGTACGTTGCCCAGCACGGCACTCTGGCGGGCGTCTATCCCGGGCGTGGCCACAGTGATAAAGGGAACCTCGTGCACGAACGGATAGGCGATCTGGGGACAAGGCGGTGGTGGTGGTGGCTTGAATGTGTGGTTAGCTGTTGGTGTCTGGTATCTCAGGGACTGACACTTAGCTCATTGTTTGTGTCTGGTATTTCATTGTTTGTGTGTGGTGTGTTGACGACTGACCCTTCACTATCTCTGGCATCTCAGGGGCCGACTGTCTGTGTCCAGATCTCAGGGCCTCACACTTACCTCACTGCCTGTGTGTGATAACACGGGGTTGTCACTTACCTCATTGAACATGTGGTCCAATATTATGAGGTCAAATTCCTTTCTTCTCTCATACAGTTGCATGACAGAAGGTGCCTTGTACAGCTCCCGTGCCATGGCGGGCAGTATCTCCTTCAGCTGTACGAAACTTCCAGCTAAATTATTTCTGTAGATGAATTTGTTTGACACAGTTGCTTTACCGTGGTGGAACAGGCCGTGTCGGATCTCCGTAATGTTTGGATGGTGCAGTATGTTGCGGTGACAGCTGAGCACCACTACCTGTAGTAGAAGGTTCATTGTCAGCAGATGTGCGTTGTGAGAAGCAGCCTTCACTCTCACTGTTGATATTGTACAGTCACTGTGCAGCACATATCAGTAACGTTTTGTACTCATTTTGACTGGATTCTGAAGTCCCTTGATCTGCTCACATTCTCAATATGAAATCTGGCCACTGATATACTCTAAGCAAATCAGAGGACTAACACTGAGGGAAAAGAGTAAAACTTTTCTTTTTTTATGCAAGAGGAGTTATGGACAAGGAAAAACAAAAAACAAGAAAACTGGCCCATTGAAGGTGTCAGTACCCAAAGAGTTGAACTAAAAGGATTATTCAGAATTATGAGCAGTATCTTGAAACATTCCTCTTGAAACAGTTCAAGTCAAGGGTGGGAGGAAATACAGAACCAGACAGAATTCCAGAGTTTACCAGTAAAAGGGATGAAAGGTTGAGGATACCTGTTTTTTCTTGCATTAGGGAGGTGGACAGAATACGGATAAGATAAAGAAGAAAGCCTTGTGGAGAGAAGCCGCAGGAGAGGAGGCATGCAGCTCGCAAGATAAGAGCAGGTAGTAGCGATGGAAGATAGCAAGAGATGCAACAATGCAGAGAGAGAAAGGCTGAAGTCAGTCATTTAGAGGAGAGGAGTTGATAAGATGAAATACTTTTGATTCCACTGTATTCAGAAGAGCAGCGTGAGTGAAACTTTAAAAAGGCATAAAATCAAAACAATCTGGCGGAAGTTTGAGAGATTGGAACGGTCACTCTTTTTTAAGAGTAGGCTGAATGTAGGCAAACTTCCAGCAATAAGGAAAGGTAGATGCGTGCGTGTGTGCGACTTGTTAATCCAATTGTGATCACGACTGTGTCTTCAATAGGCGAGGAACACAAAGGATAAACAATAGACCAACAAATCTATTACGGATTCTGGCGAGGATGTTTGTTGGAGTTACAGGCACTGTAATCTACAAGAAAGGAACAAGAGGGCAACACATGCTTATGTATTAAGTTAGTTATCTAGATAACATCCCTTTTGAATGAATGATGGGAAACGTTAGCATCACATCACTACACCTTGGCAGCACAACACTGCACCTGGACTCACCTCGTGGCCTCGCTCAGCCAGACCCTTTGCCAAGGGTGCGAACATGTTTTTGTGACTCTCAGAGGATGCAGGAAGGAGCATCAGAATCTTGTAGGACGCATGAGGGGGCGGGAGGTCACCCATGGCGCTCCCGACCAAGACCGCCACTGCCAGGCACACCACCACCGCCACCTCCATCAAGCCGGCGAGATGCACGGCTGAGTTAGGGGGCACCTGATAGGGGTATTTAAGTGCAATAGGGGATATAACAAGGCTAACATATGACAAGCAAAATTCATAGGGTCAGTAATCAGGATAAGACAAGAAATAACGAATTCAAGCTCGATGAAGTTCGATTTAAAAAAAAGAAATAGGAAGGAATGGGTTCTGATGTAGAGTGGTAGATGAATAGAACAGCCTCAGTTATTATGTTGTTAGTGCTGAGTCATTAGGAAGCTTTAAAAGATTAGACAAATTTATGGAGGAGGATGATAGGTATGTGTATATATTTGGTGTAAGGACTGGCACGTGTGGGACTGACGGATTTTTGCAGCTTCCCTTATTTTTGTATGCTCTTATGTCACGCAAACTTTCACGTTTTGTTAGATTCCGGTGGTGAGAATAATGTGTCAGATTCCTAAGAACTTTTGCATACTCATATTTGCTAAAAGTATTGTTTATCACACCTTATAAAAAAATAGTTGTTTGTAATATGTTGCATTTGTATCCAACGGTGAGTGGCGGCTGAGTGAAGAGCCATGGCGTTAGCAGTGATGCATCACAACTGTCACTTCTGTTATTTTACATACTCGTCTTGCAACACTCAGCTCTGCCTCTTCACTGTGTCGCCAGCCTTTGTACACCTGCAGTAGCTTCCTCACGTAACACAAATTTAGGTATCGTATTTCCCGAATTTATCACGTGATCTTCAAATGTCCAGCATTGTTGACTGTTCTGTGTTTGGAAAGTGTAAAGCGCTGAGCTCCACCATCATGTATTTCAATTTACCTTATATGCTTCTCCCTGAAATGTGTCGTTATTCAGTCGTCATTCATTCGTCACACCGTGCAGCTCCTTTCGTTGGCAGGGCGGTGAGTAGTATGCCATTTGTGTCAGTGTGGCTCACTCAGGTACAAAGGGAGAGGCTGACGTGTGGGATACTCGCTGTGAAATCGATAACCTCACAGAAATGTTGGACTGTAGCTTTTTCCACGTTAGAAGCGGTATTAATTAATTATATTAATTCTTTCACTACTGCGTCTCTTCCTCAAGCTTAATAGAATAGTGTGTTTCAAGAATATAATTTCGAAATACGCCACTGACAATGAAATGAAGGAAGGATTAGTTCAAATTCTTCAGCGCCTGTGGTTTTCTTTCTGCTCAGTAAAATCGCCTAGGGTTAGAGATGAAGTAACGCTTGTCTTACTCACCAGCAGGCAAGGGAGCAGCGAGGTGTGCGCGGTTACAGCAGGTTCTTTGAGGTTGAAGAGATGTCACAGTGCCTGGTCAGTAATCACTTCACATGGCCACGTCAAAACTGCCTGTCGGTGGATGTGAGAAGCAGCTGACAGACTGGATGTGAGAAGCAGCTAACAGACTGGATGCAGGATGAGTAGTGTTGCCGAATCACTGCCAACTCAGATAATTATTCATAACTCCATAAATCTCAATTATCGGCTTAATATTCAGTGGCATTAGTCAATATTTACTTTTTTTTTTATTTAATTGAACACGCTTCTGACACGCCAACGGTGAGTGGGAGCCCCGGTACATTGCCTACCATGTTCTCCTGAGTGACATAACATAAGAAATAAGAGAAGCTGCAAGAAGCTACTAAGCTTACACGTGGCAGTCCCTGTATGAAGTATACCTACCTATTTCCACCTATCATCCCAATCCATTACGTTACGATCATTCTTCAAAATTTACCTTAGCCATCTTCACAATGTGGCGCGACAACTTCGGCCGTCCCAGACTCGTGTTCCCGTCACGCCCCCGATGTGTACAGGTGTCCTCAGTAGTGGTGGCACATGCCCCAGTGTAATTCATGTTTATAAATTGAAAAGAAATTAATATATGAAGCGATGAACTGCTACATGTTAAACTTGTAAAAAATAATAAATCATGGTTCCGAAAGAAATATAAACTTTTTGTACTGTTTCACGGTATTCTGAATGATAATGTGCGAGTTGTGTAAAAGATTTTTCACATTAGAAATACAAACGAAAACCTGAAGACACCATGATGTTATGTGGATGGCGTGTTCAGGAAACCTCGTTACATTAATATTGAAAAATTAAGAAACCAGAGAGAGAGAGAGAGAGAGAGAGAGAGAGAGAGAGAGAGAGAGAGAGAGAGAGAGAGAGAGAGAGAGAGAGAGAGAGAGAGAGAGTGTGTGTGTGTGTGTGTGTGTGTGTGTGTGTGTGTGTGTGTGTGTGTGTGTGTGTGTGTGTGTGCGCGCGCGCGCGCGTCACACTAAACCTTCACAACACCCGTTTCCCCCCCACCATCTGCCACACTCCCCGCACACCCTGAAGTGTCCAGTCTTCCATACGCTCCCTCACTCCTTCATCTCTCCAGCAACAGGTTGACATTGTGAACTTATCACCGTTTTGGAGAAAATAATAGAACCAAACGTTACTCACAGAAGCCTGGAATTGATTAGAGTTCCTTTGGTTTGAAACTGACGTCACAGTGTCAATGGGAGACTTCCATGTAGAGACTTGTAGCAGATGTCTCACGGAGCGCTGGGCCCTTGGCTTGAATTGACTCTCCTACGTTCATGCAAGAAGCTCTTCGTCAAATTAGCAGCACACACAACTAATGTAGTCAATAAACTTCGTAGCAAAAATGTAGGAGATAACCATAGTTGCTGTATTTTCCTGAAAACCAAACCAGGTTGTTCAACATCTCGCAGTGCAGTAAGGTTTTTTTCCCTCATAGATTCTGAAACGAGTATCACCTGGCTTCTGATAATTTTAAATTTACATTAAAGTCTTAGAAACGTGCTCATTTTTAGTACGTTACTATATATTTTATTGTAAATCCGAAAACAAAACTGCAGTAAATTTCGCCACACAAGAATCAGGGCAAAAGACGTTCTCGGGTTGAAATGTGCTTGTTTCTGCCGCCAGCCCGCCACACACACGGCGTCAGCGAGGAAGGGATTTTCAAGAACAGCCTCCCAAAGCAAGGGGTAAGTGTGTCCACTTTCTGTACATCATGGGCAGTGAGGGTCAGGGGACGGACGCAGGCAGTGCATAATTAAATCTTGCCGAGAATATACTTGAAACATTTTATTATGCTTACTTAAATGTTAGGTGTGAATTACAATATCTTTAAGTTTATTTTCGTAAACAGCCCATTTGAAGTAGTTACTTAAATGTTAGGTGCCATTTGAAGCAGTTACATAATTTTTGGGCAACAAGTATGTAAAGTCCCTATCCCGAGACCGCTTTGTCATATATATTCAATAATTAAGCGCAATAGATAATACCTCAATATATCCCGAAGAAAAATTACAGATACATGCCAAAGAATATTAACCTTCAGTTAGTCTAAATTAGTCCCTCTTCTTCTTGCCGCCGCCGCCGAGGAGTGCTGCGGAGACACCGCGCAAGAGTTGGCGGACGAGGAACAGCAGCAGCAGCAGCGCCAGCAGCAGGAGGCCCACCACGTCCAACATAAGGAACTCCACCCAGGAGAGCTGGGCGGCGGGGCACCTCAGCTGGGGCGCCCCCCGGTGGCGGATCACGTACTCCGTCCAGAACACAGCACGCTCCTGCGGCGTCGTCAGCTGATCCCTCAAGGACGCCGACATGGCGGCTACCTTGTCCTTGTACCTGTCAAAGACACCACCAGTTAGACAGACAGGAGAAGCCGCGCGCCCCCAGGGAGTCCCAGGCAGCACGGAGGCAGTGCACGCGCCGCCCCTCAGGCAGACTCACCTTGGGCTGCTCACGATGTCGGTGAGGGCGTCCACGATGCTGTCAGCGGTGAGCTCCTCCCACACCAACATGTGGCCCAGACCAGAGTTCTCCACGAACATGCCATTCTTGGGCTGGTCCCCGAAGATCGGCAGGACGAGGAGGGGCGTGTTGTGATACACAGACTCCTGCAGGCTGAGCAGGCCGCCGTGGGAGATGAACACCCTCACGTTGTGGTGAGCTGCGGTATAGAGGGCGCGTCAGGCGGTTGTGTGTGTGTGTGTGTGTGTGTGTGTGTGTGTGTGTGTGTGCAGTAACACAGCACCAAACACAGGCAGCACGGAGTGCCTCTCAGTGCCATGGTGCGGTGGCCCACTTACCCAGGATGTCCTGCTGGGGCAGCCAGCTCCTGATCCTCACATTGTCAGACACGCCCTCCAGCTCCCCCTCGTACTTCCACAGCACCCGCTGCGGCAGTCTGCGGAAGGCCTCCACGAAGACTTGCCGGTACTTGGGCGGCAGGGTTTCCCCGTGGGCGACAGAGCCCAGGCTGAAGTAGATGACGCCTGCAGAGCCCGCGCCCGTGATCCACGCTTCCAGGTCCTGCGGTGAGAGGCAGAAGAAGGAGGAGGAGAGAGAGATTCATTCGTTAGGGAGCGAGGAAAGAACGGAACAAGTTTGTCAGCCTGGTGTGCCTGTTTGGTGTGTCGGTGACTGGCAGTGCCATTGTTGTGCCTCGTACCTGCGGCAGCGGTTTGGCAGGGCGGCAGTGCATGGCGCCCACCTCCACCTGTGAGGGCAGGAGGGGCACCGGCGTGGTGATGCTGAAGTGAGTGTTCACCAGTGTCAGACTCTGGTTCCTTTCGATCTCCAGCAGCGGCGGCAAGTCGGGGAACTTGGCCGAGATCTAAGGGATTGTTTAAATAGATGTTTTTTTTATGCATGTTAACCATGTCACTGACCAACTGGCCTAAAGTATTATCTGTATTTAACTTACGGTATGTGTCACAGGTTTAAGCCCATATGTGGCCCATGTTTGTCTAAGTATAGTGTTTACATGCAAAGCCAACTAACCTCCTCTTGTATGCTAGGAACAACAGCCCACTTCCTCCAGTAGAAGGAAAGCCAGAAATGAAAGAATACGTTCTTTAGGCGCGTCCACATACTCATGGGGAATGCGTAGCCCACCTGTATGCTGGGGGCATAGGAAGGGTTGAGAACATTCCCCAATACAGCACTTTGGCGTTGGTCCATCGAGAGGGTGGCCACGGTGATGAAGGGAACCTCGTGCACGAACGGGTACACTATCTGGGGACGAGACGGTAGTGGTGGGGGGTGGTGGTGGCGGCTTCTTTATCTCATGCAAGAAATCTTTTTTTGTTTTGCCAGATATCTCAGTTGCTGCTACTACCTCATTGAACATGTGATTGACAATGATGAGGTCAAATTCCTTCCTCTTCTCATACAGCCGCTTCACTGATGGTACGTCGTACAAGTCGCGTGCCATAGATGGCAAAAAATACTGAAAATGTGCGTACGCACCAGACATTTCTCTCCCTCTGTTGAACATGTCTGTCATATTGACGTGCTTCAGGCCGTGGTGGATCTCGTGGATGTTTGGATGTGTGGCTACTGCTGGGTGATTTGTGACCATCACGATCTGTGAATGGAAGACTGACGTGAGGAAGGTGGCGGTGTTGTCAGTAAAGCGTTGCATCAATGTAACGAGCACCGGGCCTCACCTTGTGGCCGCGATCAGCCAGAGCATCCGCCAGGGCCAGGAACATGTTCCTGTGACTCTTACTGGAGACAGGAAGAAGCATGAGGAACTTATAATGTCTGTCAGGGGGCGGCAGGATCCCCGCTACGCTGCCACCCATGGCCGCCACCGCCACCGCCACTGCCACGCTGCACAGCACTGCTGCCTTCATCTGTCGTCAAGAAACTCGGTGAGGAGAAAACGTACATGTGGTGATTGGACTGCACTAATAATTATATCAGTAGGCTTATACATGTTATAATGCCGAGTCGTCCACCTCATAAGGGGACGTGACACGCAATACAATTGTTATAACATTATAGTGATCTGGGAATACTTGTTTCTTATCACAGGACAGCGAGCACCAGCGTCCAGCAACAAGCACCGGTCGTGACGTGCGATTATTTGCCATATATTACCGCGACGTGTGGGGACTTGGTCTCCCTCCACCGTGTCTGGTTCTCGCTCACAGACAGTACCGAGCCGCCTTGGTATAGTCACAAGCAGCTCATCAATGTTACCACTGTCAAGCCACCGTGCAAGGCACCAACAGTCGCGCTCTGATGCACACGCGAGACAGACGCAGTGCGTTCACTCACCTCCAGACTTGAGAGATGTGAGCTTGGTGACAGTGGCAAACACAAGGGTACCTTCCATTATCAGACTGAGTGCTCACAGTGTTTTTTTTTTTTTTTAATATATATATATATATATATATATATATATATATATATATATATATATATATATATATATATATATATATATATATATATATATATATATATATATATATATATATATATATATATATATATATATATATATATATATATATATATATATATATATATATATATATATTTATTTATTTATTTATATTTATTTATATATATATATATATATATATATATATATATATATATATATATATATATATATATATATATATATATATATATATATATATATATATATATATATATATATATATATATATATATACACACACATTATGGGTCTTTTTCCTCTTGCACTGTATTATTCATTATTCACGTCGATGACAGATGTTCACCCGCGTGTAGCAGTGCTACAGGAAATGCTCTAATAATAGTCATGATATTTAACTCTCCCATCCTTTTCTAAAAGCTTCATCTTTTTTTCTCATTATCTTGTTTTTATCGCCCCTCATCCTCCTCCTTCTGGCCCGGGTCATCCCCTGCCGATCGGAGAAAGCAGGCGCTGTTTTACTCCTGTGGCAGCGGGTTTGGGCAAGACTGGCAAGCAGGGGAAGCAAAGAGTGAGGAAGGAGCAGTGAGAGACAAACCCTTGCACCTGTGTGAGGCTGTGTGCGATCTCCTCATCCTTGACCCCTCCCTTTGTGATTCGTTTCATCTTTACCTCTTGACTCAGGATGCCCACTGCCAAGGTGACTCAGGCTGCCCACTGCCAAGGTGACCCTGACCCAGGCTGCCCACTGCCAAGGTGAAGACTGTGGCCATCATCCACCCATGCGCACCTGTCTCAAAAAATAAATAAATAAATAAGAATTAGAATAAATGAATAAATAAATATATATATATATATATATATATATATATATATATATATATATATATATATATATATATATATATATATATATATATATATATATATATATATATATATATATATATATATATATATATATATATACATATATATTTTATTTTTTTACAACTCAAGTTCAGCCTATTTCACAGCTGGCACTACTCTCAGATCAACTTTCCCTAGCCTATAGTGGAACCAAACTAACTTGGTACACGGGGTGTTGACTGTACCTCTCCAAACTGTTGCTACGTCAACCCCAGATGACCTGACCTGACCACGGTCAGCAGGGCGCACTCTGGGTGATTCACAAGTCAAGGACACTGGGATGGCAGCGCTGCATGACCTATACGCGCTGCCAAGTGTACCAGAAGATATAAGACGTCGCTGTTCCATCATCAAATCGAAAGCCATTCAAAAAGATATGTAGTCGTACATAACAACTTAAAATTTTAGAATGATTAAGGCAAAGGATGACAGTATAAGCGAAAGAGAGAGAGAGAGGTGTTCATATGCCTCTTGACTGTGAACGTGACACTTTTGTGGGACAGGAACAGCCAACACCCACAGTACCAAGTTAGTCTGGTTCCACTATAGCTCCTTCTAGTCTAGTGCAGGCATAGACACAACGAATCCAGACCCTCCCTGGTCGTCCCAAACTATCAAAATTAAGATCGCCTCTCGGGTTAACCCACTGACCGAGAATGGAGTATAATGACCGCCAAACAAACCCCAACTTGTTGAGAAAGAATTGCTAACCACGTGCTAGGGGGCACAGCGAGGACGAAGGACACACAAGTATGAGGCTTATAATACTTTAAAAGCTACCTCCCATCATAGACAAACCACCCACATTCACATAAATGAATAACCTCCTACTGGCAAGAGGTCTGTTTATAGCCTCCCATACGACAGGTAAATACCACCTTTACATGGTATAGCCCTAAGAGGGAGGAGAGACCTTCCAACTATTAGAGTATCACGATATCCGATGGTTCCCAAAGCTCCCAACAGTGAGCTCTGAACACTAGTAACATTTAAACGCACAAAACACCAACAAGACAGATACACAATAGCCGACCTGACCCGAGATGGTCAAAGAACCACTCCCAGACTCCAAATAGGACACGAAATGATCAGGGCGTTGTAACGAAAATGGTAAGACCTCAAAATGGTAAGACCTCGTAGCATACCCAAGTTATCTGTCACTGCACTTGCCAAGCTCCACAAGGTGCTTATCCTACCTGGCACAGTAATGTTGTACTTCTGCTACTGCTCCAACTGTAACTACATGTATAGCTCTTCAGAATATACGAAAATCTTTCATACCAGCTTTCCGTCATTCCCGCAAGCTAGCTACGTCCTCTCCAAGTAATCATCTAAAACCCACTAAAAACTAAAGAGACAGGGTCATCCCCGCGCTTAGAGGCGTCGGTTCAGTTACATGACAAGGACAAGGAGGTGGAATGGGGAAGGGACAGTGAGGCGGCAGCCAGACAATACACTCCTCCCACGCAGATACAAACCCACCCCAAGGAAACTACAATATTGCAAAAATTATTATGGGTTAACTACAGGGGCCAGATGGGTTCTGATTTCTTTTTAAGGGAGGGTAACACTTCCAATATATTATGTATCAATTTCAACTCCGGGAGACAAAGGGAAGTGGGAGAAAACTTGAAGGGAATGAGGGCGTTTGGTTAGTATACCATTCTTTCACAGAACGGAGTAGGGGTGGGCGTAAACTATCATACTTCAGCAACCACTCTCTCTCTCTCTCTCTCTCTCTCTCTCTCTCTCTCTCTCTCTCTCTCTCTCTCTCTCTCTCTCTCTCTCTCTCTCTCTCTCTTTTGTACTAATATATATATATATATATATATATATATATATATATATATATATATATATATATATATATATATATATATATATATATATATATATATATATATATATATATATATATATATATATATATATATATATATATATATATATATATATATATATATATATATATATATATATATATATATATATATATAAATGAAAAAATTAATAAATATTAAATAAATTTATTAATGGAATTACAATAAGATAATGTTAATAAAATAATAATAATAATAATAATAATAATAATAATAATAATAATAATAATAATAATAATAATAATAATAGAGTAGCTGCACATTGTGTCCAGTGATGAGGCAGCGTTCCTTCTCGGGCGCCACAAGATCTGTATACACGTGCCGCTTCCATTCCATCACAGGCGTTAATCATTAGACAGTGGCAACCGTGGTGGTGGTGGTGGTGGTGGTGGTAAGTAGGCAAAAGAAGACATATTTTGTCATTTTGTCGTAACCAGAGACGTCCAGCCTTGCTCCGGGATTCGTTGTGCAATGATCCTTTATTCCTTTACTTTCCTTTCGTCATGCTTTCACATCACCAGTATAGATACGAGTATGTCGTGCTAATTTCTACAGTAGTCTCATGATTATTGCAGCTGTGTACAATTACGGTAATGTAGAGTGATCAGTTTGGTATTTTCAGGCGCTCTTTCTCTAGTGCACGGTGTCGTTCAGGCGTAGGCAGCAGCAGACATCTTAGTTAACAACTGACGAGGTCTTGGACAGACATATTTCAGTGGTGGCGATGGGATACATACTATAACCAGCATTCACACAATGTAAGGCAAAGTAGAAACGCTCAAGAATTTTATAAGAAGCTTTTAATCACGTCCAGAGTTGTCAGCATTATTTTCTTGACAACAATCACTACAGACAGCAAAGATGATAAACCTACTAGTAAGTCTAAATTTGTCTCTCCGTTAGTCCTTCTTCTTCTTGCCGCCGCCGCCGAGGAGTGCTGCGGAGACAGCGCGCAAGAGACGGCGGACGAGGAACAGCAGCAGCAGCAGCGCAAGCAGCAGGAGGCCCAACACGTCCAGCATGAGGAACTCCACCCAGGAGAGCTGGGCGGCGGGGCACCTCAGCTGGGGCGCCCCCCGGTGGCGTATCACGTACTCCGTCCAGAACACAGCACGCTCCTGCGGCGTCGTCAGCTGATCCCTCAAGGACGCCGACATGGCGGCCACCTTGTCCTTGTACCTGTCAAAGACACCACCTGTTAGACAGACAGGAGAAGCCGCGCGCCCCCAGGGAGTCCCAGGCAGCACAGGGGAAGTGCATGAGCCGCCCTTCAGGCAGGCAGACTCACCTTGGGCTGCTCACGATGTCGGTGAGGGCGTCCACGATGCTGTCAGCGGTGAGCTCCTCCCACACCAACATGTGGCCCAGACCAGAGTTCTCCACGAACATGCCATTCTTGGGCTGGTCCCCGAAGATGGGCAGGACGAGGAGGGGCGTGTTGTGATACACGGACTCCTGCAGGCTGAGCAGGCCGCCGTGGGAGATGAACACCTTCACGTTGTGGTGAGCTGCGGTGCAGAGGGAGCGTGAGACGGTTATCTGTGTGTGTGTGTGTGTGTGTGTGTGTGTGTGTGCAGTAACACAGCACCAGACACGGGCAGCACGGAGTGCTTCTCAGTGCCACGGTGCGGTGGCCCACTTACCCAGAACGTCCTGCTGGGGCAGCCAGCTGCTGATCCTCACGTTGTCAGACACGCCCTCCAGCTCCCCCTCGTACTTCCACAGCACCCGCTGTGGCAGTCTGCGGAAGGCCTCCACGAATGCTTGCCGGTACTGGGGCGGCATGGTTTCCCCGCGGGCTATAGAGCCCAGGCTGAAGTAGATGACACCCGCAGAGCCCGCGCCCGCGATCCACGCCTCCAAGTCCTGCAGTGAGAGGCAGAAGAAGGAGGAGGAGGAAGAGAGAAATACATTTGTTAGGGAGCGAAGAGAGAACGGAACAAGTTTGTCAGCCTGGTGTGTCTGTTTGGTGCGTTGGTGACTGGCAGTGCCAGTGTTGTGCCACGTACCTGCGGCAGCGGCTTGGCGGGGCGGCAGTGCATGGCGCCCACCTCCACTTGTGAGGGCAGGAGGGGCACCGGCGTGGTGATGCTGAAGTGAGTGTTCATCAGTGTCAGACTCTGGTTCCTCTCGATCTCCAGCAGCGGCGGCAGGTCTGGGAACTGGGCTGAGATCTATGCGGGCAAAAGAAACACTATGCCATTGTTTGTTTGTAAACCCTGAAGCTGTGAAAGGAAATGTTCTTCAGGGCAAAGAACAACTGTGTGCCAGATATACTGAACCATGATTTTGTATGTTATCAGAATGATGTAAGGATATGAGAGAGAGAGACAGAGAGAGACAGAGAGAGAGAGAGAGAGAGAATTTTCCAGGAAGTTTTATTACCTCTTTCTGTATAAGCGGCACCACAGCCCAGTTCCTCCAGAGGAATGGCATCCAGATATGCATGAGTGTGTTGCGGACGCGGTACGACAGGGACATGGGGCTGGGAAAGTTCAGCACCATGTTGGGCACGTAGGAGGGGTTGAGTACGTTACCCAGCACGGCACTCTGACGGAAGTCTATCCCGGGCGTGGCCACCGTGATGAAGAGAACCTCATGCGCGAACGGGTAGGCGAACTGGGAACAAGGCGGTGATGGTGGTGATGGTGGTGGTAGTTAAGTAAGAGGTACGAAAAAAGTGGTAGTACGTTAAGTTAAAAGAAAATAGGAAGGAGTTAGTAGATGGAGATAGAAGTGAAGATGGAGAAGGTAGTTAATAAAAGGAATAATTCACTAAATAACTAACTGACGAAATGGAGTTATATATGAAGCTGTTCATTTAGTCTAAAGTGCTTTAATGACTGACATTTACCTCGTTGAACATGTGGTTGATAACAATGAGGTCAAAATCTTTCCTTTTCTCGTACAGTTCTCTTACAGCTGGCACCTTGTACATGTCACGGGCCATCGCTGGTAGGAACGTCGTAAACATGCTCAAGTCTCTTCCTGAACCCTTCCTAAGGTCAAACATGTTTTTGGTGCTTTCGTTCATGTGCTGCATTTCGTGGTTGATCTCCAGGATGTTCGGGTGTTTGGAGGCAGGTGGCAGGCCGCTCACCATCACTATCTGGGGGTGTATTGACTCATGCTGCTAAAGGCTCTGTTCTTTTCATATATATATATATATATATATATATATATATATATATATATATATATATATATATATATATATATATATATATATATAAAATTTTTTTTGTAGGAAGGGCACCGGCAAAGGGCAACAAAATTATGAAAAAAAAAAAAAAAAAAAGGCCCACTGAGGTGCCAATCCCCAAACAGAGTCAAAAGCGGTCGTCAAAAATTAAAGAATAAGCGTCTTGAAACCTCTCTCTTGAAAGAGCTCAAGTCTTACGAAAGAGGAAATGCAGAAGCAGACAGGGAGTTCCAGAGTTTAATATGATTTTCAACGGTAACATGATTATTCTCTCTCTCTCTCTCTCTCTCTCTCTCTCTCTCTCTCTCTCTCTCTCTCTCTCTCTCTCTCTCTCTCTCTCTCTCTCTCTCTCTCTCTCTCTTGGAGATCATGCAAAATCAGTATTAATGTATCAGTACAGAATCGTGAAAGTACACGAAAACAACGGTAACCTCCATTCAACCCTGTTAACCCTTTCACTGCTGTGGTCACCCATTAACATCCAGAACAGTGTAAAGAAAATGTTTGCCAGGACAGAAAGAGAGAGAGAAGTGAAAGAAACTAACTTTGTTTATTCAAGGCTAGAGAACTATTTAAAAGACAAGTACAGAAATAACGGTCTATACATTTACAGATAATCGCCGAGAAAAAAGATAAATAAATAAATGTCTAGGAGTGAAAGGATTAAAAGAGACATCGGAATAATTGAGAGCACAACACAGACTCCAAAGTGTGCGGAAGGTTAGGGACAGTGGTGAGTAAAATTTGAGGACTCGAATGATGAGTCTTACAGCGTGCAGTGTCCCACCTTGTGTCCGCGGTTCGCCAGAGCCTCGGCCAGGGGCATGAACACGTTTCTGTGACTCTTAGAAGACATGGGAAGGAGCATGAGGATCTTGTAAGACCTTTCAGGGGGCTTCAGGTCTCCTAGGACGCCCCCTGCCAGGACCGCCCCCAACACACATAACGTCACTGCCTTCATCTGTGGGACAAAATTAAGAAAAAAAAATATCAGCGTCTTGTGAAGGAAAAAAAAAAATCTAAGTATTCTGTAATTCCGTTCGTCTCTACTTTTCTCTTACTACTTTTTTTTTTCAACTTTTCCATTCATCGTACAATCCACCGCGGTTCTCTCATTTGTTTGCATTAATCCTTCCCAAAACTCGCTCGTTCCTGTCACTCCCGCCGTATATAACTCATCCTCCTCCCACACTTCATTCTTCCTTCACTCATCCTCTCATGTAACACTCCAGTCTCCAGTCGTTGTCTTCTACGATATATATATTTTCATTTTGACACTCGAGCACCCAAGCCCTCACATCCCTCTGTGCCGACATCTTTTTTACGACTTAATGTTTAGCACAGTTACCTTAACTTCTCGAGCGTCACGTTGGGCCATAAATGATTCCTTTGCTCTTCACTCTTTTCTCTTTGAGCTTCGTCTCTCATTAAAACGACACAAGCTCCTCATAATCACGAAAAAAAAGTTATCATTCTCTCTCTCTCTCTCTCTCTCTCTCTCTCTCTCTCTCTCTCTCTCTCTCTCTCTCTCTCTCTCTCTCTCTCTCTCTCTCTCTCTCTCTCTCAACACTGAAGGTCAATGCAGCGCTGATAGTGGCACATTACTTTACTCATGTGATAAGGCAGGTCCTCTCCGTGTTATCTGTGATCATTGCTATATTAGACAGTACAAAGATAAGAGTGTCGATTGTTAAGTGTCTCACAGTAGGGTAATCAAGGGGAGGAAGATGATTCATAGTTAAGTAGTTGAATTTTTATGGGCTTCAGTTGAATTTGTTAAATTCAACTAAATTTTTCTTTCCCTCGTACATAGAAAAATAAATCAATAGATAAAAAGATTAGTAAAGAGAGTAGGTAGAGGCAAGAGAGTTCAGTTGGTAGACAAAAAAAAACACCGGAAACTCGCATTATGGACTCAGAAACCGGTGCTCCTGCTCAACTAATTCCCTCGATGTCTGTTACGAAATTTGCTCAAGTGTCATGCATGTTGATCATTTCGTTATCTTTCAACGAGGGCCTAGTAAGTGACCTTGTGTGAGAAGTGCTGAACGATACAAAATACAAACTCTAGAATGAGAGAGAACCACAGCTGACGACCCGATCTGCTCGCCAGTCTACGTGCTCGTGTGTCTCACCCAGGGAACATTCAGAGTGGTTCGGTACACATAGGCCTGGCAACTGACCATGAATCAATGCATGACTGATGAATGCGCTGTATTTCCACTACATTAAAGACACTAATTAAAGTTAAACATAGATTTTTAAGAGTTCTAGTGACAGATTAACAAGATTTCTATATTATTGACAGGAGAAGCACTCGTGGGAATCTGGTTAATCATCCCTTTGGCCTTGGAAAACAGTCGCGGTGAAAGAGCAAAGCGGTTCTGAATACGGGCGTGGACAAGCTTAGGTACACAGCCGCTGTCATGACCCTCCACCTTGCCGATAGAGGGCGGTGTTATTCTGAAGTGTAAAGATAAATTAGTTTGCCGCTAGAGGGCACGCCAGTCTATAAAGCTCATGAAAGGGATGATAGAGAGTGATGTTATCCATACCTACGAATATGAAGCTTGACTTTTCAACTCCTGACATACAGTACAGCGAACGAGCAACCTAGAAATATGAGGCTATTCCACCTTGTAGTAATAGTAGTAGTAGCAGCAGCAGCAGTAGTAGTAGTAGTAGTAGTAGTAGTAGTAGTAGTAGTAGTAGTTGTTGTTGTTGTTGTTGTTGTTGTTAATAGTAGTAGTGGTAATAGTAGTAATAGACGTTATTGTTATTGGTAGTAGTAGTGGTGGCAGTAGTAGTAGTAGTAGTAGTAGTAGTAGTAGCAGCAGCAGTAATAGTAGTAGTAGAAGTAGTAGTAGTAGTAGTAGTAGTAGTAGTAGTAGTAGTAATAGTAGTAGTAGTTGTTGTTGTTGTTGTTGTTGTTGTTGTTGTTGTTGTTGTTGTTAATAGTAGTAGTGGTAATAGTAGTAATAGACGTTATTGTTATTGGTAGTAGTAGTGGTGGCAGTAGTAGTAGTAGTAGTAGTAGTAGTAGT
>NC_087182.1:16677380-16722380 GCF_035594125.1 Scylla paramamosain
AAAATACTCGTTCAGAATTTTACTAATCTCTTCCTCAGAACTAACCAGTTCCCCATCTGCTACCTTTAATGGGCCTATTGTTTCTTTATTCTTCGTCTTATATACCTGATAAAATTCCGTGGGATCCGTCTTCGCCCGGATGGCTAACTTTAATTCATAATTGTTTTTAGTTTTACTCGTCAACCTCCTGACTATTCTAACTAATTCATTATATTGTGGCCTTAAAACTTCTTCCCCTGGTTTTAATCTTTTACATATAGTTCTCTTCCGCCCTATGTAATGTTTTAACCTAACAGTCATCCAGTTACTATAATTTTTCTGCGATGTTATTGCTCTATAAGGGATGCTTGCAAACTGTCCTGTATGTAATTTATCAACGAAATATTTATACAACTCATCTATAAATATTTCTTCGATAAATTACAAACTGGACAGTTACCAAACATCCCTTATAGAGCAGTAAGATCTCAGAAAATTTACCCTAAATGGATGACTGTTAGGTGTTTTAAGAGAGAGAGAGAGAGAGAGAGAGAGAGAGAGAGAGAGAGAGAGAGAGAGAGAGAGAGAGAGAGAGAGAGAGAGAGAGAGAGAGAGAGAAAGCAAAAAATAGAAATAGCGTAATAGATTTACCACAACCATTGCCACAACTCACGTAAAAAAAGGAAAGCGTCAAGAGTGAATACCTAACAGGATGCCACACTAGCCAGGAAGGTAAGGTTATTAGGTGCTACACTGTTTCTTTCCATCTTTCATTCATTCTTCCTCCTCAAAAGTTTTTTTTTTTTTTTTCATCGTTTCTCCTCAAAGGTACTATACTCCTTTTCCTTCCTCCTCTCCTTCCTCCAGTATGCTACTCCTACCTTCCCTCCATTCATTTTTCCTTCTTTATTCCTCAGAAATGTTGCTCCTTCATTTCATCCATTCTTCATTCCTCTCCTTTCTCATAAATTGTACTTCCTCACTTCATCCTTCCTTCTTTCTTTCCTCGGAGATGTTTCTTCTCTTCATCCATTCTTCCCTCCCTTGTCTTCCTCCTGCTTCTGAAAGATACTACGACTTTCCATTATTTTCTTCCTACCCTCAAAGAAAGACACAAACCCTGAAAAGGAAACGCAAGTAGAGCTAAAACGGATCCTAACATGAACACCGCACCGTTGGAAAGAGGGAATTCCTGCCCTTTATTATATTTTTATGTGTGCTGACTTTTATTGGTTTCTTTGGTTCTGAAAAGTGTTAGATAGATATGTGGAGTAGTTTTGTTTACTTTTCTTCCATGTATGATGATGTAGGAGTTTTAAGTGATAAAAGTAACATTTGACAGGAGGTGGGAGGTGACGTCAGCACGGCCAGGCAGCAGACAGGCAGCATTGGGACGTCAGCACCGGCATGGAGGTGGAAGTAGAGGAGGTGGCCAATCTTCTCTTCGAGGACGGGATTCCTGGTAAGGTGATGCCTGTGTGTGTGTGTGTGTTGGTGGGCGTCAGGGTGCAGGGGAAACTTGGCTTGTAGCTTGTGCTGGACTGATTGGCAGGGTTTATTTCCCCCAACAGATTTTCACCCTGGCGTTTTTTCCCCGCTGACAGTTTCCTTTCGGACATATACTCCTATGGTCTTCCTCAGTGCGTGTCGGGTAGCAGTGTGTCGTGACGGCCACACGCTGCCTGTTAGTGTCTGAGCTTGGGTCTTGTAATGTTTGGGTAGAGTTGCTTGCGGGGTATTAAAATGCACGATTGGAAAATATAGGTTAAGCATATCATTTATGGCAAGCAGGGTAAATTTGCAGTTTGATACACAACTTCGTTTCTCTTGTCAGTGTAAAATATTCAACTCCCAATAAGTGATGTGCATTGTAGTATGTACGAGTCCATTACCCAATTTTTCCCTCCTTCACCTAAATCCTTCAAACAAGCTCGGGGACTTGGTGGGGGGTTGATTATGGTGGGGGAAGCTAAATTTGGACATATGTAAAAAGTCTAAGGGTGAGACGCCATATTTTGAAAACTGGAGACATTTATTACCTAATCTAATAAATATGTGCTGTAATACTGTCCCTTTCCTCCAGTTTATTTATGTTCTGGTTCATTTCCTCCTTGTCTCCCTCTCCCGTCCTCTACTCACTGTGTTTTTTGCTCAATGTAAGGATTTTTATGTACTTGATGTCTATTGCATTATAGTAATTCTTTCTAGACAATCTTGGGAACTGTTTGTGAATCTTGTGTTTTCAGACGGTTGGAATGAGAATGATGACTTTCCTAACTACATCATCCAGCTGGCCTCCTGTGGTGTGGAGAAACTGGGTATGTTTTGATAAATTTCCAGTTCCTCAACAAACTTCATATGACAGACAAAACTTTTTTTTTCTGATAAGTTTTGATGTGTTTTTAAATAATCTGCCACCACTTTCTGTCACAAATTGCTCCTTTGTCATGTTCGCCTCCCCCCCCCAAGAAACAGCAATTTACGACAAAAATTGATTACAAATTAGTGAAAAACACATCAGAATTTACCAGAAGAAAATAGTTTCATCCTTGCAAATACCATTAGTAACCTCACCAACACTGCACAGTAAATATATACATTAAGGGGTTCAAAATACTCGGCACAAGAAGCTCTAGCCAGTGAGACACGTCATGAAAGTAGAAGTGAATTTGTAGTGATTCTGGAATAATACCAATATTTTTTTGTTTTATTTTCCATGAACTTTCTTGAAAGATGGTACAGATATGTATGAATATTTAAAAATCATAGGTTTGTATTATTGTATTTGTACTTAATGCAGGCAAGGAGAGTGCACACCTGCATGAAGAAAGGAATGCCATTTTGGATCAGACCAAGGACCTCGCCTACACCAACTACAAGACCTTCATCCACACAGCTGACTGTTCCAAGACCATCTACAATGATGTGAGTGAAAAAATGTTTGTCATTCATTACCATTGATAATACTTCTTTATAGAAGACTGATGTCCTCAGCATTTTCAAGTTATATACTGTCAACCCTCACTGAATATCAATTGACACTTGCATATATGAATTGCCCTTGCCTGTTCCCAAATTATCTTTCTTTGACATGATATTTTTTTCTGATAACAAGTTCACTAATATTAGTCTGGTGCTCTGAAGGAAATTTGTTATGCACGTCTGGCTTGGATTAGTGTGTTTGGGATTGATTGTTGTGAGTTGACAATATATAGTTTACCCACCACTTTGTAGTGTGCATCATCATCTCATCTGCTTGCAGTTTACCAGTGTGGAAAGTCACCTGGAGGGATTGTCTTCCTGTCTTCCTAACCTGAGAACAAGTGTTGAGAGTTTCTTGGCCACTTCCAAGAACCTGGCCCAGTCAAGACACCTCACCTCACTCACTCTCACCAAACACACACAGCTACTTGAGGTTAGCTGGACACAACATCATGTCTTGTTAAGTACAGGTGAATTGTCATTTGCAGACAAGTCTCGTTCTTAAAGTTTATAAACAAAAAAAAAATGTAAATTGAGAAGAATTGTAGGATTTTTATTTCAATTTAATTAGTTTTCAATATTCTAAGGTAATATTTTCAGTTTTATACATAAATAGAGATTTTACATTCATAGTTTAGAGCAAATGGAAATATATTTTTGACAACTTCATAGAATCAAATTGAGTATTCATAGTAAATATAAATTTGCCAGTATGTATTTCTTAATTACATAAGAAACATATGTATGTAAAGTACTGTATTTGATGGCTCATAAGATGCATGGGCTCATAAGACACACCCAGTTTTGGCAGACATTGAAATGAAAAAAAAAAGATAAATGAGTGGATTTAAGCTCTGAATATGAAGTGAAGGATTTCACCTGACATTTGAAGACTCTCACATGCATTTAGATCATTATTAGATCCCAATATTTTGCATTTAAAAACTTTAATATTTGCTAGTAGCCTACGTACCAATCTTGTTGCGAGATGTAAACATGTATCTGGCATATGGTGTCGGCAGTGACTGTGAGAGACTACAGGGGTAATAAAGTTTGTTCAAAAGAAAGTTAAAAGATAGGTGCAATTTTAATAGTATGAAAGTGTCATATCTCAAGGAGTAACAGCATCACACTAAAGAATGCAGTGAAGCTTGCCTGTGTCGCCGGGTTTGGCGTATAACCAACTGCGTGTTTGTTTTGGTACATGCAATGCGTGGTGCTTGGTTACTTAGGCAAATTCTTCCTGATTGGTGTCATTTTATGTGAGTTACTGATAAGTATGACCTATTATATATTGTTACCTTGAAAGAAAGAATTTTGTGGTGTAGTGCCAATCATCACTTTGTTTACATGTGTGAAGATGTCTGGGGTTTGATTTTAGAGTCTCTGTTGCCATAGACTTACCACCAACCACTGCCTCAATACTGAACCTTGGCCTCATAGGACAGGCTCATTTCCTGAGACATTTTTTGGGGGAAAAAAGGTGCGTCTTATGAGCCATCAAATATGGTATATATAGTTTAGAAGTCTGGTTTGTCTTTCTAAGGAGATCATTGAATTGTCTGCAGATTCTTGAACTGCCTCAGCTGATGGACACCTGCGTGAGGAACGGTTACTATGAGGAGGCTCTGGAGATTGTGGCGTATGTCCGGCGGCTGGAGAAGAAACACACAGACATTCCTATTATTGTGGTAAGATTAATAGCCAACATGACATTCACATTGGGTGGTCAGTCATTCATCTCTGCCACATTACCCAAGTGACACAAAGTAATTTCCAGCATTCTTTCTGCAGGGCATTGTGAAGGAGGTACAGGCAGGCACTCGCCTCATGCTGAGCCAACTCCTCGCACAGCTACGCTCGCCCCTGGCACTGCCACAGTGCCTCAAAGTGATAGGTGAGTTTTGTCTTTTTTTTATACTTGGCTGACTGATTAAGTATGGCTTATCTAACAATTCTCTCTCTCTCTTGTTCTCGGAGAAATTCTTTATCTACATGCATGTGACGTGTGATCCAGAGACTTCCCAGCTGGCCATGATGGAAGATAGATCACTTAATCCTTTCCTTGCTTGTTGTCATCTTTTCACTCTCCTTTCTTTTTCCATGCAAGTTCCTCTTATACCTCTACTTTTGTGCAAATGTCATTTGTAACATTTAATAAAACATTCCCCTGAGAAGCTGCAGTAAGTAATGTTGCCCCAAACCTTTCAGGCTTGTTGAGGCGTCTTGATGTCTTCACTGAGCCTGAACTGAGACTGAAGTTCCTCCAAGCTCGAGACTCTTGGTTTAATGGCATCTTAAAGAGCATACCAAGGGAAGATGGTAAGATGTGACATGAATGCCAGAACTTGAGTGCTCACATTAGTGATTAGCTGAATCATTCAATCATCCTTGAGTCATTGGATGCATTCACTGTTTGAGGAGAGCAAGTTTGTTGGTAAGATATATACTCATGTTGAGAAACTTAGCTGTATTGTATTGCCTTACATATTTTAGTATGATTCTCTTTTTATCACAGTGCTTCTGTAAAATCCATGCCTAATGTTTCATTTCCTCTGCCGTGCTAGCCTACCAGCACATCATCAAGGTGGTGGAGGCCTCCAGGGTGCATCTCTTTGACATTGTCACACAGTACCGTGCCATTTTCTCTGATGACGACAACAGATTTGGTCTTGGGGACCCTGAGGTCAATGAACAAGCAATATTCCATGGCTGGATATTGCACAAGGTAAATTTCTTAATTGTTAGTACTATCTGTGAAATAGCTCTTCATTTGTCACAGTAATGATGTGTTGAATGAAGACAGATTGAGGTTATTTGACAAGTTGAAGGATAGATTTGTCAAGATATTGAGGAGTAATGTGAAGGGTACAAGTTTTAAGCTAAGGTGTCTTTTGAGAGCTTTCACTTTATCCTGGACAAGATGAGTTGAATCAGTCTTTATAACCATGTGAAATCTTTGCCTTCAGAGGCATGTCATGCACTGAGCAGATCTGACATCATCTTATATTCCCTCTTGGTGGAAGCTTGGTAATTATATATATATATATATATATATATATATATATATATATATATATATATATATATATATATATATATATATATATATATATATATCCATTGTGTTACATAGGGATGATTTAAAATGTTCATATTTCATCAGGATAATTCCTACAAAGGACTGATGAACATTAGGTATAATACCTTCTTTTCCTTACCATCTCAGGTTAACCAGTTCATCAGACTGGTGGAGAGGGACCTGCAGCGAGGAGTGGGTGGCAACCTGGAGGCTGTCCTGGCGCAGTGTATGTTCTTTGGCCAGTCTTTCAGCCGCATTGGAGCCGACTTCCGAAACCTCTTAATCCCTCTATTCCAGGTGAGTGTTCATTAGTGAGATATGTGAAGGTAAGACGAGGTTTTCATTTATAGATTATTTTTGTGCTTTCTACCTTTTCATCTTTGATTTTTGCCTCCCACTTTTTTTTTTATTTACACTGCATTTTTGTAAGCCGGAGTTATTTATTCAGTGTAGAGGAACTATCACCACCTTATCAGAATGTACCTTCCAGTTCTGATAGATAGATCTTAACTTCATTTTACTTTGAAATGGTTTGACATGTAGTAGTAGTTATAATTTCAATTAGTACACGAGTGAAGGATTCATGCATAATACATTCAGTAATTTTTTGTTCACTGAACCTTATGGAGTATTTAGCATGTGTGCAATTGTGGTGCTTCCTCAACAGTACCTCAGGGCACAACAGGGGCAGTGATGGATTCCCTATTCTGCAGTTTAAGGTGTAATTAACTGAACTCTGGTACAGCTGGAAATGATGTTGGAAGTGGAATATCTGGCTCGGTCAATATCAAGGGTACATGTTACTCATTGCATTCATTGTATATCATTTTTGAGTCAAATTTTCAGCCTCTGCTTACCTGTTAGCAATTTGATCCACCTCCGTCTTTACAGAAAGCAGCCTTGACACAGCTTGAAAAGGACATCAGAATTGCTAATATAAAATTTGATGAGACTCTGAGCTGTTTCTCTCTTATGGAAGCCCAACAACTAAGTTCATCTGCAACACTTCTGCCAGAAACACAGGTGAGTCTGATTGCAGCAATTATGCATGTACATGTGATCCAGTCATTATTTTCACCACTGCTCACATGACTTTATCAGACCATCCCCATTTAGGTGTAAATAATGTGTTTATTTCTAGGACAAGACCAGACCACCTCTGTCTCTGATGGAGTTTGCACCACTGGCTCACTACATGAATGGCCTGGTGGCCGCCTTCAACACCTTGCGGCAGTGTTGTCCTGTGGCCACTCTTTCAGGAGCCATGAAGCTCATCCAGCAGTCTCTTGGAAAAGTGAGCAAGAAAGTAACTTTGCTTTAGTTCTTAAAATAGAGAGGTTTTATCAGAGGAGTTCAGTTTCCTGTTGCTGAATGTAATTTGGGAGCCAACATGTATATCCACTAATGGCAAATGGGTCGTTACAATTTGAAGCTCAGTATTTCTATAAAAAAAAGTTTTAATTTTTCAGGTTATTTCGGCTTTGCTTGAGCTGCACAGGTTGGAGAGTTCTGGCTTCACGGCACGAGAGGTGGCATCATTCCAGCGCATGTGCTCTGTGGTGGCCAATGACCTCTTCCCACACATCAATAAATGTCTGCGCTGTCTGTATCCTCTCCAGCAAATATCACTCATCACTGGTATTCCTGTTAACCAACTTCAGAGACAGGTACGTACTACTCTCTCTGTTTTGTTAAAATTGGCTGCACCTTTCCTTCATTGACTAAGGGATGGGCTCCATCTTGCATGCTCCAGTGATGTTTTTGTAGCCTATGCCGTAGTTTACTTTGTATACTAGATATGTGATTCTCATTGATATTGTGACCAGCAATGATTGCAAAACCCAGGTGTTCACAAAAACTCATCATGCAATCTGACATTTTTAGGAAATTTTCTTAATTAAATTTAGAGTGATTTTGTGCTGCTGAATACGATTATTAGAGCATGCAACAGGTAGCCCAGCCCTACGAAGGAAAACTCCAGCCAATCAGTGAAATCCTCTCTTACCAGGTTAGGAGCCAAAGATCCTGGTTGAAAGAATTGACTAGTTATGATGAAAACCATGAAGTTTTTTTTATATTACACACTTACTGGCATGGATGGAGCTGCTAAAGGTCGTTGGTTTGGGTGCCTCATTTTCTTATTCTATCTATACTTTGATACCTTAAATAGGTGGCTGGAAACTCAATTCCTTTTTGCAAAATTACACACAAAACAAAATGTATTATAATAATCCCTGAAATGATAGAATTTAATTGCTGATTTCTACTTTCCTATCACCAAGGCAAGTGCAGCTCATAATGTCCCAACCCCCCAACAGTGTGAGCATTCCCAGGTGACATCTGATTGTGAAATGTAGCAGTCCATGGTACAGGTGCTGAGATGTCAGTCATCAGCTTAGAATGGGAGTTTCTGATAATATTGGCCATCCACTGAAGCATGAGGACTGAACAACCCCACTGCCATCTCTTCACCTGTATCACAGACTGCCAGCTAGCACACTCTGTGTACACAGAGTCAGCCATTTGGTCATCACAAGCTGCTTAGTCAATGAGAGGAAAGCAGAAATTAACAATTAGTCTCATGCAATATATTTAACCAAATGCAAAGTGCAGTGGGCAATTTACAAAAGTAGTTTTCAACAGAAGTTCCTTAGCAGCCACTCTGCACCTTTCCTATACTGGCTGCCTCCTATTTGAAGTCATTAGTGGTTAGTTCTCTAACCTGGTCTTTACTTTTTTTAAAAGACTTTAGTAAATAAATACATGATTCATAAACATCCTGTGTGTTGGAGTTGGGGAAAGCACAATTTGAGATATATGCACCACCATTAGGTGGTGCAAATGTCAATATCATGACTACATTTGTAATGTAGAGTGCACCTTGTAATGCAGGACACCTTCACTGATTATTCTACTGTTCTTCTACCATAGGACTAACAAGCTCCCTATGTACCTTTCAGAACTGTGGTCAGTTAAAAAGTGAGGAATTACTTGCCCCTATACGACATCTGTTACCCGAGGTGGAAGAGAAAGTCCTCGACTTTAATGTGAGAGAGACTATCATAGAAGAGAGAGGTTCTGACATGGACTTGACACAGACAATGCAGACAGACATTTCAGGTGACAGACTAGAAACCCCAGCAGTAGTTCAGGCCACAGCTGGGGATGCTGACCAGACTCCAGATGTAACAGGAACAACCCAGGAGTTTGAAACTCCCAGCAATATAGAAACTTTTAAGGAAAATACTAAAGCAGTGTATACGTTAGGTCCAGACAATGAAGATACACAAATTATTTTAGTACATGATGAAAGACAGTCCTTAACTGATGAGCCCTTGGTAAATGAGGAAAATGTGCCGGAAAATGTGCCATCCTCTCACAACCCACCTGTGCCAATTCAAGACACGTCCATAGTTACACCTGATAGTGTCACCCATACAATTTCTTGAATTACCATTACTGTACAGAATATTATTATTAATCCATGCCATACAAGTTGGTAAATGTACAAAAAAAAAAGTTTACCAACAAAAAATGAAGGAACAGGGCAAAACACAAGAAAAATTTCCCAGTCTCTCAAACAAATGTACACCTTCAGTGCAGGAAAACATTGTGCAGTTTGAATTTTTTTTTATACACATCTTTTTTACAAAAATCGTTATTTTTCCCTACTTACGTTATTTATTGTGTTCTGGATCCTAAAAATTACTCTGGCTCAGTACTTCCTGCAAACATGGGGGCAATACAATGCTTTAGCTGCTAATTGGCCTTGCTTGCACTAAGTGTCTTTAAAAACATGCAGTTGCATTCCTATTGAAACCATTTTTGGACTACCATACTAACTAACTTTTGGATAATGTAGTACTTTCACAAATAGGGATAGGAATACTACAGTTATATCACTTAAAATCTTTTAAAAATGGGACTTTGCAAGCTAATCAGCAGCAAGAGCCACCTTCCTAGTGTGTTCCATTACCCTGTACTGAGAACATCCAGTCAGATGTGTGGATCACACTTACAACACCTTGCAAGTGCAGGGAAGGAGTGAACACTACTGTGGTGAGTGGTGGCAAAGGTTGGCATCTATGCAGACCTTGCCCTTACACTTGTTATTGTCAGCAGCATTTTCACTACAACATAATAAATTTGATGTTATGCTACTTTTCCTTTTTTCTCATTGATGTGTGTGTGACCTTGTGATTCTGAAGAACCTCAATTGTGTAATATTGCTGAAAAATATATGAATAATTTCTGTGCTTCTTTCATGCAACAACCTACTCATCCACTACTCTTTACATAACTGTCATGGAGCTTCACAGCACAAGAGAATATACTACAGTACATGCTCTTTATCACTGACATTCCTTCTCAAAGTACTCTTGAGCTTTTATGCTGAAGCATCTCAAACATCCACAAGTTCAGCTGTTCCACCAGCTCCCCAAGCCCACTGGCCATCAGGAGGATCAAAAACAGAACTGGAGCATTGTCAACAACTGCAATATTTTCGGTCATACTAACTATATTCAACTTTGGTAAAATAAATCAGATTTTTCATAACTCATGATTAAGGACTGAAGAATAACCTGCCTGAGATGCTTTAAACATTAGTCTGACTTTGGACAAAATTCCAAGCACACAGGCCAAGATTCAGTCAATTCAAACATTTTGCATTCAGTAAATATTTGACACCATTACCAAAAATAACTGCATATCACAAGCATAGAACTAGAGCCATTACAACAACAAAACTAATAACTACACAAGTGCAGTACATAAATATACATACACAAAGCACTCAAATTTCACATTAATGAATTAACGTAAATCATTCCAATTTAAATAAAGAATATAATAACATTAGCCTATAAAAAGCACCAACACCAAGTTTTACAGCATTAAAAATCTACCTGGTGTTTGTTGGTAATCTCCCATTTATCACTAATGGACAGCACTACAAACAGGTTGACCCAGCAGCTTACCTTGCCTGGCTGTTGTGTCAACCCTCCCATTAAGGCACTCAATCCAAACACAGCTCTCCAAAACCTCTGAAATAACTCAATGTATTCTGCTATACATAAAGGAATGTAATGACAAAGTAAGTAATCTCACCATAAAAATGCCTGCCAATATTCACTGCATGCCCTCCAAGGAACATCACCTAGGATAAACTAGGGCAAGTGCTATTTCCATATCCAGAATGTATAATAAGTTAAATAAGCTTAATGTCATTCATTCAACAAAATATTTTGTTTTATAGACCGACAAAGACAAGCCAAATTTTTTTTAAAGTTTTGCAGTTAATGCAGGGAAGACAATTACCATTCTAAACCCAAACTTTCCACTTAAAATCCAAAGCAAAACAAGGCTATTTCCACCACCAGCTTGAGTAATGGCATCTCAAATCCCAGTACCAATCAATATGGAATATAGCCTCAAATTAACTTTTAAATGCCTTCTGATTCATGAGTGGTAAATGGACCAATCACATAGAATGCCAGCTGTCATACTGTACTGTGCAGAAAAATTCAATCAACTGTGATAAACAGAAGACAGAAATATTCAATGAATCTAAGAAAGCATCCAAACTTATCTCAAGAAATAATGCTGGACACTTGTCAATGCAGCTTTCATCAAGACACTGTTGTGTTCTTAACAAGGAGGTTTTGGTCTGTCTCCCACACCACCAGCCTGCTCATAAACCGCACATGCAACCTGCACTGCTAGACTGTCCGTGTTCTCTTGAGTCGAGGCCTCTGCATACACTCGAACAACATCCTCTGTACCTGAAGGCCGCACAAAAGACCTGCCTTTTGGGAAGTTGGCAACGATTTTATTGATGGAGTCTTGTAAGCCTGCCGGTGTGACACAGACTCGCTCTGCATCAGTCGTGGTGATCACAGCCCTGTCAGCCACCATCACCTGAAATGTGGTCAGCTGCAATACTACTAATGCCTGAGCTTGCTACTTTGTTCAGTTCACTCCTACAAACTAAATTATCTAAGCTGTATAGCAGGTTTGCTGAATACTTCATTATCGTCTCATCACAGAGCAGTGTGGTTCAGTCATTTATGGGTTCAGCTGGAGCCACATTCCTTTTGCACTGGGCTACAAACATGATGTGTTCATTCTACTACTTCTGAATACACATTTCCTTTACTAAGATACCACCAAAGAAAGAAGCAAAACAATTGAACAACCTGAAAATTATGATAAAAAATGTGAAAATTCTTTGCCAAGATCCTCACAACTTTTGATCACATCTGTACATCAACTTTTTTTCTCATTTATGTATTCTTAGCCAATCTAGCCATACAAATCTTTTCTACTTCAATCTACTCTTTACCAAGTCTTGCTTCCAAATCTCCAAATTTTGTACCAAAACAATTGATGACAGTACATAGCAAGTTACACTGAGGAGCATTGCACTAACACCTTCCACACACTGCTAGGTTGAATACCAAACAACATGAACATACCTTCATTTGTCTGTTTGGAAGGTCAGTGTAGGCAGCATTCCAGTCCAGTGCTGACCAGCCACGAGCATGAAGCACCGTCTCCACCAGCAGCATGTCAGAGATGGCATCCCCAACCGTCTCATTTATGACATCAAGTACCTGGGCCAACTTCTCAGCTTGAGCATTTTTAGCTGAAATGGCCAGTGTTTAGTGTTTATATACAAGGAAGGAATTGAGGATTATTAGGAGTAACAGAAGTGTGATGGTGAATTGGCTTATTTTAGTCAGAATGGCCATAATTTTCAATACTCATAGGATGAAAAGTCAGAGGAATTTGAAGTAAGAAAACAGTGATAAGTTAAGATGACACAAATTCCCAGAATGCTATGATAAATAAATAAACAAAATGTAATGCATAAACGAAAATCACATAGGTAGTTACGATGATCTCAAGACAGCCAACAGGAAATGAAAATAAAGTTATGGCACCACAACAATGAAATCATAGTGCCAGCTAAATCCTCACCATTACTGTGCCATTAACTCAGTTTTTTTAGAGGAAATGGAGGGAATACACCTTTGTTACAGACTAACCCACTGCCACCACTCGTCCTTCCCTGCCACACCTACCCTTGGCAGCTTCCTTGATGGCTTGCCTGGCAGAGTTGGAGAAGATCACAGTACCGTGACCGTTTGCCTCAAAGTAAACACCAATATCAAAGTCCTGAGCAGCGTGATGCAGGTGCTTGACACCAGTCTTGACGCACGCCACAGGCACGCCAAGCTTCTCTGTGATGTAGGCGGTGGATGCTCCATTGGCATAGGCAGTTTGGACAAGACCAAGGTTAAGCTTCAACCCTGACAAACAAAGGAAAGGTTTAGTTTCAACCCTGGCAAACAAAAGATTCACTTCCATATTACAGACTTGTCACCACTCATTAATTAAAAGGATTTCATTGCCATTCATTGATTCACAGGATTTCATTCATTTTTTGCTATTTTCATAATCTTTGCTTGATGAAAGTAGGCACATTTATCCTGATTTGCCCTCAATATCCTCAGATATATTATCACACCTCACTAAAATACAGACCGTTGAAAATAAATCAGCATATAAAATGTAGGAAGCTGGTGAGGCAGGAGGTTCAGGGTAGATACTCCTATATTCATCTTTTTTAATTTGTAAACTATAACTCAAAGAAACAGCTTGCTTTACACTAACCAGATCCTGCTACCAACTCCTTCAAGTAGCCAGCAACCAAGGTAGCAATTTTGTCCCCGTCCAACATGTAGTACTGGCCACTGCTGTCCACAAAGCTGTACATCACACGGTCTGCATCTCCATCCACCGACACACATCTCACATTCTGGGTCTTGGGCACACCCTCTGGCCACTTCTGCTGCACCTGTGGGATGCAAGTGAGACAGTCAGAAAAATAGGTATTCTATATGACAAGTACATATTTTCTGAACACATAGAAGTAAATACGGAATCCAGGATATCTGGTATCTACCCATAGAGAACACTTGAACACCCACAGTTTTATCACCCATAGTCTTATCACACCATTAACCGGCTGTTTGCATAAACTAGCATTTACCAGCCAACTTTTTACCATCTGTTGCACATTTTCCTTGATAGAAGACTAAAATGCATTGCTATTGTTCAAGACACCTATCCTTCAAATTTCAATGATTCTCTTGACATCTCTTTTGGGATTTACACCTAGGTGGGATTTTTTCCTCCAGTTTTGTTTCCCTTGCCCAGTGACCCTCTTACATAAAAAAAAGCCACTAACCAAAAAAATAAAGCATACATTCTGATGCCTGATGGATGCAGTGCAATACAAAATATGAAATATGACCCTGCTCTAAGCTAAGGTTATAATAAACACTCATGTATAGCTTGCCTTGACATAGTCAGCCCCACACAAGTGGTTGAGGATGCCCTCCCCTTTGTTGTACATGGTGACCTTGAGGGAGTCCTGCAGGTGCTTCGTGAATTCCTCCATGGCCAGTGCTCCCACTCCATTTGCTCCGTCAAACAAAATCACAGGTTCATAGTTTCCATTGGAGGCGCCGCCAGACCGAAGAGTAACAAAAGCCTGAGAAATTTTCTTGTAGTATCCCTCAATGGTTGGCTCACCATACCTGGAGAAGATTTTTGTACTAATATCTACTTTGTCTGCTACACCCTCAAACACCAAAAATTACAGCCTAAAACAAGCCCATTCAAATATGACCCAACTTATCATCAACCAAAGAGCAAAATATCAAATTGAACTTGTACAGGAGACAGAAAAAGTGAACCATGATTAATAAGTCAGTTACATTCCACAAAATACATTTATAAATAAGAAAACTTGTAAACTGGGATCAACCAGTCACTTAAAGCAATAATAATATTTTCAGGACTTTATGAAATTTTGATACAAATGCAAATTCAACGTCCATACAAGGACAAAACCACCTACTTCATTTTAGTTTTCAATATTTGTAAATCACGTGTTTCCAAATCAAGTTTTGCTGTACTCTCCTACCATCACCACTACCACAAAAGAGTACCACCACCACCACGTACTCTCCGCCATCATTGTGGCAGGTCACCATGTAGTGCAGCACTGGTGTAGAGACAACGCCAAGGTCCCTCACCTCCCCACCCGCCGCCGCCACACCCGCCAGCACAGCGTCACGCAGGCTGTTGCTGCTCGGCCTGAAGAGACATGAGGCAGTTATAGATCATTAGTTTAAAGTATCTTATAACTGGCTATCCAACATTTTTCAACAACACAAGAAGCCTCCTCAAAAGCAACAAAGGCAAATTTATGAAAATACAAAAAGAGATTTGTGTACATTCAGTAGTTACCCAAGTTTTCAATAATTCTGCAAAAAGAAACCCTCTATAATACTTGTACCAAATTTCCTCTCCTAACACCAATTATACTTCATTACCACATGAAATACAATATACAGAGACAATATTAAGATAAAATATAAACAACACAAATGGAAATGAGCAACACAGCCCCAGCACCTTGTGTCTCTGCCAACGATAACAAGAGCAGCATTCCCAGTGTTGATCTTGGCAGCACTGGTGATGGCCTCCAGTGCTGCAGCAATCCCGTCATCGGTGGCATTGACCAGCGTGGTGGCGTGTGCTTCCCAGGCAGGGGCAAGCATCTCTCCCTGAGGGTCCACCAGCTTCACTCCATTGTCTGGCACTGGGTTGTGTGAGGCAGTGATCATGACCCCAATGGCCGCTGGAGATACAGAGGATGCTTATCAAAATCTTCAACAAACTATTATAAGTTTTCAAACGTTTGATTCTCTATGACCTTCTATAAACGTACATACACATGCACATATAACTATAATCATTCAACCATAGACTGTCTCCTAAATGAGAGTAATGGGGGTCTTTGTAGCTGATAATGCAAAACCAAAATGAAACAAGTAAATCTGAGGATGCCAGTCAAGTTTAACTCACGTGAAAGTGGGAAAACACAAGATAAACAGTTATGTATGCAAAACCATATCTGGACATGGAGATGAAAAGTAATTAACAGAGGACTGTGACAGAGATAGGGAATGAAAGATGCTATGAAAGTTCAAATGTAATACTGCAAATAAATGCATTACTGAAATCCTTCTGGTGGCTTACCTCTGGTGTCCCTGGACCGCATGGCTGCCAGGATGCCCATGCGATACATGACGAAGTCCAGTTCCTCAGCCCTGGATAATTATACCATCATTAACTATGAGCCTGGCTCCCACACAGCACAGATCAAACACATGGAAACATACAACCCGGCCACTCTGAATATCCTGAAAATTGTTATTTCATTCAGATCTCCACAAGATATTGGCATTCTTAGATCAACCACCATTTTATCATTACTTAAGAATTGAGCATGTAAACCTCAATAAGCTTACACATCAAGTCCCCTGAGGAGGAGCCTTGGGATTTCTCTATTCTGAACACAAATCTCCATTACAGCACCATGTCACAATTGGCATCAAAACCAACATTATATTTTTCAAAGACAAGCATCCACCCATATTATATTTCCCTCTACATAATGATTAACTAATTTCTTCAGTTAACTTTTTATCTGAAAGTTACAAATGTGTGGGAAAATGCACATCATTAAAGAGTATGACGGAGGTAACTATGATGAAATTAATGAGTTCAGCATAAAGGAAAACCATGAGGATCTTGCACTGAAAAACATCTCATGAATCAATAACAAAACTCCACAACTATTCCAATTACAATAAATAACAATAAATTCATCCATCAAGCCCATATCAGCTGCTATCACAGGTCTTATCTTTCTTCACACATATTATCAGATACCGCTGGTAACTGTAAAGGACGAGATAGTGTTGATTCGTTTCCACTACTGGGCAACGTTCAATAAGAGTCTGCTGGCACTGCACTGCTCATATTTAGATTTACAAACAATTTTATTCAATCCTACCTAAATCATTTACCTTAACTACCACTTGCCAGACAGATAAGTTACTTTAATGATGATATAGTACTTATGATACCAAATTACTTTGATAATTACACACTCTACCACTTTACTAAACTAACAAGTTATTTTAATTAATACATACTTACCACTTATCAGACAAAGTTGTTATTTTAATTACTGTACGTCGCATGAAATAATCTACTTTATCAAATACCACTTATCAGATGGTCAAATTACTTGAATAATTGTATTTCAATTATACATCAGACTGTCAAATTACATACCACTTTTCAAACAGCCAAATTACTTGACCAAAAATGACTCACTGATATGACAAATGCATAATCCAGTTTTTAATTATGTGCCAAGCCGTCTTTCACCTGTCACACACTCCACCATTCGCGCGTTGCCTCAGACCAACACCTGTACAACCCTGCTTCCTCATTCACTGGTACAGTCTACATTCCCTCACTCCCATTGTTAAATACCACCCATATATTCCCCAATTCCTACTGAGACTACCATACATTCCTTGATTCCCACTGACATAACCATATATTCCCCAATTCCTACTGAGACTACCATACATTCCTTGATTCCTAGTGTAAAATAACCACATTCCCTTATTCCCACTATTAAACACCTTTGCATTCTTTGATTCCTACTGAAGGATAACAATACATTCCTTAATTCCAATTCATTCACACTTTTCTAATTCCCATCTGTATATTCCCAGATTCCTAATTCCCACTTGTATGTTCCCAGATTCCAAGTTCAATCACCTTTATTCCTGGATTCCTAATTCCCACCTGTGCTTTTTTCAGATTCCTAATTCTCATATGATCCTAGATTCCTAGTTCTTATTTGTTCATTCCTGGATTCTTGGTTCCTATCTTTACATTCCCAGATTCTTAATTCCCACCTCTCTACATTCTCAGATTCTTTATTTCTAACATTCCCAGATTCCTAATTCACATTTGCACATTCCCAGATTCCAAACTTATAACTGTACATTCCCAGATTCTTAATTCCCACATGTACATTCTCAGATTCCTAATCTATACCTGTGCATTCCCAGATTCCTGATTCATACCTTTTGATTCCTTGATAATTTCCACCTCTATATTCCCAGATCCTTAATTCTTAGATTCCTAATTCATACCTGCATATTCCCCTATTCCTAATTCACATGCACATTCTCAAATCCTAATTCCAGCATATTCCCATATTCTAAACTCACATCTGTACATTCCCAGATTCCTAATTCACACCTGTACATTCCCAGATTCCTAATTTACACCTGTACATGCCAATTCCTAATATACACCTGTACATTCCTAATTCCTAATACACACCTGTACATTTCCAGATTCCTAATTTACACCTGTACATTCCCAGATTCCTAATTTAAATCTGTACATTCCCAGATTCTTAATATACATCTGTACATTCCTAATTCCTAATACACAACTGTACATTTCCACATTCCTAACACACCTGTACATTCCCAGATTCCTAATTCACACCTGTACATTCCCAGATTCCTAATACACACCTGTACATTCTGATTCCTAATACGCACCTTTACATTCCCCGATTCCTAATTCACACTTATACATTCCTAGATTCCTAAAACACACCTGTACATTCCCAGATTCCTAAAACACACCTGCACATTCCCAGATTCCTAATTCACACCTGTACATTTTGCCACATATGTAGTAAATTCTTAACTTCATTCCCACCAGTACATTCCCAGACTCCATGACACCTGTGGCATTCCAAGACTCATAATTAACAGCTGGACATTCCCACATTCCTGAATCACACCTGCACTGCACTCCCAGATCACTAACACCTGCAAACCCCAACATTCCAACCGCACATCTGCAATACCCAATTAAGACCTGCACGTGACCCCACACCTGCCGTGACCTCCCATATGGTCGTAAAGGGAAGAATCTTGCCCCCTAACTAACTGTCACCTGGCATTTACACACACACACACAGACAGACTGGTTTTCACACCGCTAGGGGAAAAAAAAAAGTAAAATTTCTTTAAAACTCACCCGTTTCTCAATAACTACAGATGGTTGGAAGGTAATTATCGTGGTATATGATACTTACTTCGTCCTGAATCCCGCTGTTCCATATTTAATTGTCTTAGTGGTTGTTTTAGGGTGAGATTCCTTTGCTACACGAACTGTCTCGGCGAACATCCTCCCACTTTCCATGCTGACAGGTGACTGGCCGCGCCGCCCTGCCAGGCTGCCAGCCACGCGCCAACCTCGCCGGCCGCTCCTGTCACAGTTGCCATCTCTACCTGTCATTAGCTGCACAAACTAGATCAAATAGTCTAATCCCTCTAATCAGTCAAAGTTTAAAAATTTACATAGAATAGATATGCAAAATACACGTGATTTCGTCTATTTTTCTCATTAATAGCCGGCCGCTCCTGTCACAATTATTATCTCCTTTATAGTTGCCAGCCGTTAGTCATAAGATAAAATTGTCTAATCTCTCTATTGCATCTAAGTATATGAATATAGACAAACTTGTTATATAAAATACACGTAATTCCACTTTCCGGCCCCCTCCCCCTCTCTCATAATTATAATAGTTGTCAACCTCGCCGGCCGCCCCTGTCGACAGTTGCCATTCTTGCCATACATCGCACTAACCAGAGAAAATAGTCTAAACCCTCAAATTAACCCAAGTATATGGATTAACATAGACTAAATATAAAAATCACACGTAATTGCAACGATTTCCTCGTATAAAAGTGATAAAATCCGATAGTTATGGTCCCCTTCCTGGTAGATAACATTTCCCTAATCAGCTCACTATCCGCATATCTTGCAGGAAAATACTAAACAGATAAAGCAATATAAAAAATTAAAAAAAACATATCAAACAAAACTCAAACATTTACATCACACGTATCACATTCCTTCCGATAATCTTGATTACCACAGGTATTGTTGTGTTACATATTCCCAACCGCTAAAGATTCATTCCCTCTTTTAAAAATTTACCACTACTTTAACTGAATAACCACTCAAGGGAAACAAGTTGTCTCTCATATCCCTTTCCGATTTAATAAAGTATCCCATTCAAATCCAAAGTATATAGTAGATCAACGTAGAGTTATAATCCTTCTCGTTGCTGAGATACGAAATACCAAAGCTCACTATACAATAATTGAATGCTTCCAAACATTGATGGTTTGCTCTTCACATTCAGTTACTCCTTACGCCTGCCTTATGTAAACATTAGTAATACGGTCAAGCATTGTTACTAAGTGAAGGCTCTAGTTTAATTATGTAACCTTACCAGCTGTTCATAACAGTTTCCCTTGCTTTGGTTTCACATCTTCCGGCCTTAATTAAATTCATTAGCACTTGTTACTTGATCTTAAGAACCTGATATTACGAGAGAGAGAGAGAGAGAGAGAGAGAGAGAGAGAGAGAGAGAGAGAGCATTATCATATCCCGCACTTATACAAACTGTTCCTAATCACTAACTGTGGTGAATAAATGAAATAGTTCAAGCACCAAGGCAATAATTATATAGCAATAAGACTTTCCATTTTGCTTACAGTATGCTGGCTTTTTGCAGCTTCCCTAGTATTCTTATTCATATCAACAGCAAGTTTTAAGAGGATTAGGTGAATTTATAGACAAAGATGATATATGGATACAAGTATGCAAGTTTTAAACAGGTCAACTGGCTTATTACAGTTTCCCCTTTTGTTTTCTTGTTAGGATAGTTCGGTGAATAAGCTGAAGATAGGAGAAAAATGTAAATATTGAAGATGTAGCGGCCGTCAAGGAAGTGGGAGATTGTCAAAAAAACTTACAAAACATTACTGCCTTCTCTCTAGACACTCAGAGTAGCAGCGAGGGCAATGACTGCAACACTGTAACAAAGCAAGTTCATATATTCTATTTCTTTTTTTAAACACTATATAACAAGAACACAGACAGATATTTTTAGTGGTACACCTGAGCCACATTGCAATGCACCCACTTAAGTATAATACTCATTTCTTTAACCACCTTTATCTCCCAATAATGTTATTCTTTTCCTTATATATTTTTTTTTGTCATTTAAGACCATTTTGAAAAGCCACAGGAATGACTACCTTGGTTCTCACAAGTGTTTTTTTTCTTTTTTTTTATCACTGTTGCAGTCTTTGTTAAACTATCACAAGAATCATAAAAACACCCTTGAGAACCCTGACATCTTCCACTGGAGCCTGCTAAAAGTAATGAAGCCAAGGCATTGCAACAGAGAATACAGCCCCTCAATGTTAACCACCATGTATATCTGACTCCTGCCTCTGTCCCAATACACTCTCACATTGCACAAAGAAAGCAGCATCAGTGAAGTGATTATGTGTTGATACAAATATAGAACCTTTTATGTCATGAGTGGGCTTTCTCTTTTTATATATCATTTTCAAGCCTTCATGCAGACAAAAATAGTGACTGCCCAACTTTCCTGGACACTATATAAACCAACACAGCACAAACTGGATAACAAAATAATTAGAGAACTGTGTAAACTGAGTGAAGGTATGATATCAAATATATGAAAAACTTCATAAGTGTGTATAATAATTCCTATATATTTCACTAAATGCTTAATGATTGATTGCCTCCTTGTGTAGGTGGGGTGCTGCCCACCACAGCACCTGCAGCACCACAATGCCTGCCAGGATGACTGGTTTGAGCCTCCTAGTTCTTCCACTTCACCATCTGTAAGGAGAATGTATGTCTGTGAATGTGTACTCAGTAGTGAGGTTATTAGTGTTGAGTCATTAGGGAGCTTTACAGGAAGATCAGACAAATCTATGGTGGACAGGTGGAAACAGGTAGGTATGATTCATACAGGGACTGCCATGTATAGGCCTGATGGCTTCTTGCACCTTCCCTTATTCTGATGTAATGACTGGCCTTGAAATACTGAGGAATTGATCTAAAGACTTAGGCCTCAAGAACACTCAGTATACAAGACACCTCCCCAATCAAGCCATGGTGATCATGACAGACCAAGTGGACCTCAGTCAATCTTAACAGCACTGAATTACGTAGCAAGATTTGAGGACATGATTATACACTAAAGGAAAAGTAGCTTCAAGTGGTCAAAATGAATTAAGTAAATTACTGGGCATTTAAGTAGTTAAATTCAGAGCAGTTTGTAACCAAGTAATAGGTAAATCATGAATATCTTTTGTGTTATGTATATGAACCACTGCAAACTTGAAAATCCATCTCTTATACAAAACATGCTCATTTCCAATCTTCCATTCAACACACAAAATTTATGTTTCTGATACTTTTTTCTAGATTTTAATCCATGCAGCAATACTGTAATAAATCATTTCTTTCTTTCACACATCTCAACATCTCTTCTAATTTTTGCTTCAGTTCACTCTGACCTAAAATTATACTGATATCTAGCACACCTATAACATATATTTTCTTCAAAGCTCCTTCAAACATCCCAATACTTCATCTAGACTTACCCTCATTGTATTGGGGCCTATAACCATATCTATACCAATACCTATAAAACACATATTCTTCAAGGTTCTTTCAGACATCCCGACAATTCCAAAGTTTACCTTCAGTGCATTAAACCCAAAACCATTTCAATAACTGTACCAATAATACACATTTTCTTCACATTTCCTTCAGACACCCCAACAACACCTCTCAATATTGTGATTGTGCTCACCTTCAGTGCACTCTCAGCCTTCAGGTATTCAGGGGAGCCAGAAGGGATCTCCTTCATGTACTGCTCCAGAGCACTCCTGTCCTTCTGAGCCACGTGCACCTTGAACAGGGCAAAGAGACCATCAGAGAGAGAGAGAGAGAGAGAGAGAGAGAGAGAGAGAGAGAGAGAGAGAGAGAGAGAGAGAGAGAGAGAGAGAGAGAGAGAGAGAGAGAGAGAGAGAGAGAGAGAGAGAGAGAGAGAGAGAGAGAGAGAGAGAGAGAGAGAGAGAGAGAGAGAGAGAGAGAGAGAGAGAGAGAGCACCTGATTATGTGTCACTGCAACAGAATAATAAGGATTTCTAAATCAGGACTGTCCTCACACTGTATCTTATGTCTTATGTTTATAAATTCTCAACAAAACAGAGGACTTGGGATTGAGGGAGAGGCTAAACAGAAGAAGTGAGTGTGGCACATTATCTCACGACTGGCCAACACTGTCCCTGTGCCTGTTCAGTCCCTACTGCTCCTACTTACATCAATGACTGCTTGGTGACACTTGTAGTTGTGCGCCAGCTTGAGGCGAGATTCCAGGTTGTCCACTAAGCCAATGTACACAGCCAACACCTGAAGTTAAAGGTAGAGGGAAGGTGTATCATGTTTGTATCAAGGATGTGGGTCTGTGAAAAGCCTACCAAGGGATAAGTTCAATCTAACAGTAAGAAACAGTATGAGAAATTAAAGACTGCAAAAAATTAGTTCAATCTGACATTTATAAATACTGAGAGATTAGCAAGATGGATGCCAATAAACGATTAAAAGGGAAAATGAAGTAGTAAACTGCAATAAACATGGCATCAGTATTGTTTTGTTTATTTGTTCTTAATCACACACCAATCAGCAACCTTCTCTTTCTTTATATTCACATACCAGCTTTTTAATGCCCTTAATGTCCTAATATACCTTGGAAGTACAATACCCAACACAAAAATGTCCAGTTAATTTTCCCTAAACATAAACTTCTTGGATTCCTCAGTTACTCCTCTACACACCACACATTTTTTCTGTAACCATACACTCTGTACGTCCTCATAAACAACAGCCTTCCTTTCTTGCTGGTTTAGAATGCATCAAGCTTCAAAATGGAGTGAATGAGACACAGATGACCAGCTGACAATAAGACAAGGAGAATTTATCAAGCTTCATTGTGGAGTGAGGGATATAGTGATGACCAGCAAATAAAGAGACAGGGAGAATTCATCAAGCTTCAAAGTGGAGTGAATGAAATACAGATGACCAACAGATGGAGAGATGAACAGAAATTATTAAGCTTCAAGTAGAGTAAGGGAGACATGGATGATGAAGAGATGAGCAGAAATTGGTGAGCTTCAAAGTGGAGTGAGGGAAATATAGATAACCAGCAGATGAAGGGAAGAGCAAAACTTATCAAGCTTAATAGTGGAGTGAGAGAAATACAGATGACCAGCAGATGAAGGGAAGAGCAAAACTTATCAAACTTCATAGTGGAGTGAGAGAAATACAGATGACCAGCAGATGAAGAGATGAGCAAAACTTATCAAGCTTCATAGTGGAGTGAAAGACATACAGATGACCAGCTGATGAAGAAGACTAGTAAGAGAGAATCATAAGACTCACATTGGAAGGCGCCCTGCTACTGTGGAGTGTGTGGACCACCACCTCCATGGGAAGAGTGGCTTTGATTCCTTTGGGGAGTATCTTGCCTGAGCTACCAAAGGCTGAGCTGAGTGATCCCAATGCACCAAGCAGACCCTGCAAAGGCAACACACATGACATTACAAAAGAAATAATCTAACAATCTAACAATCAAATTATTTTTTTCCACTATCTCTATAAGTTTTTGTATAAGTGTTGCAATTTTCTACATGATGAGGTTCCTTTGGGATTAAATCACTTCATTATCTAACACTAAAGCTAAACAAACCACCCCATCACTTTTTACTTTTACTTTTCTTTTCTGATGTTTTTCCCTTATTTCATAACCCTCCCCCTATCTGTTATCCCTACTGTACCCATCTAAATAAACTGCTGAACTGTTGATCTAACCCACTCCACTCCATCAAGTATCAATTTCAACAGACACAGGCACAAGAACCACAGGCCCAGTGATAGCAGTTCACCATGAAACACACTACATCAAACTAAAGCACTTCTTACTTTGCTGCCTAGCCAGGAGTCAAGCTCAGAAGGCAGCGGCCAGTGATTCACTCTCGCTCGTCCCTTCAGTGCCGTCCAAAGCAGCTCTCGATCCGAAAGGTCATGTGCCTTCCTCAGGGCCAGCGGACTCCCTATGTGGGTTTCCCCAGCCTCCCAGTGGTACATGCAGCAGTAGAAGAGTGTTGTCAGAAGAGACTTGTCCACAACATTGGCAGCCCTCGGGTATTTCAGCAGCATAGGATTAGTTTGGTCCTTACTGTCTGCTTCATCTATGGCCAGCTGTCTCCCTGTGTGATGATAGTAAATAGTTAGGGGATGCACAAATGTTTTATCATGGTACTCATTTCTATTCCTCTGACGTTCCAGCCTGTGAAGATGCTTACTTAATGACAACACAAGGTAAAAAAGAAATTCAGAGCACTAATAAATATATAATCAATAAGAGCAACTATAAGAATCTTAGCATCTCGGTGCTAAGATTCACTTTATCAGTCATGTGATCAATTCAATTCACAAAATCAATACTTAGCAAGAGTGTACAAGAGAACATGAACATAGGTATGTGTTAAATTCTCCTCTATCAATATCATTCATAATGTAAATACTTAACAAGAGTGTCTGCAAGTGTTGCTGTCATAAAATCTGCTCGATATGATATAGTGTTACCAATGTGTACATAAACCATTTATGAAGAAATCACAATAAAACATTAGCACTCCACACACCTAATAGTTTCATATGATTCTTCACCATTTTAGCTTCAAATGAAACTGAAGGGACTGCAAAGTGAGTCTCCAAAGATTTCTCCATATTTTTCATCTTTGCCTCAGGAGTCTTGCCAGTGAGGGCCAACTCATATGAGAGGATCTGCAATGGAAGTAAAGACGCATTCAATTCTATACATAAGTCTTAAAATTCTGGAATGTATGCCATAAAACAAGTTAGGAAAGACTTAACATGTCTGAAAATCTTGAATGTAAATTAGAGAACATTGTCTCAGAAATCAACAAGAGAAGAACTTACTGCAGCCTCTTCTGGTTTCCCAAGTGACCTGAAAGAAGAATAGACAAATAAACTAACTCATCCATTAATCCCAATGTGAAAACAACCACAATCTCTATAACATTTTCCCTTCATTATGCAAAGTGAAGTAAAAATTGATTCAAAAATAGGGATGAAATTGCACAGACGTTAAAAATTCAAGAGGAAGGTCGATAAGTTTATGAATGATGATGACAGATTCTAAGTTATAAGTAATCAAAACCTAACAAGTAGGTTGTGATTCTTACACTCTCTTATTTCAGCACAGCAATATAAATTCAAAGCAGGTAATGACATGAGTAGACACACATACATATTTTAAGTATGAGAATCCCACAGCATACATTACCCTAGAAATTCAATTGCCTCCGAATACTTGTGTCGCTTCCTCAAGTAGTTGGTGAACAGATTACATGCTTGCGGCCTTGCTTGCATCTCCTGTGGGAGCCAAGCACACTTACTTCAGCAGGTTTGTGAGATATCATAAACAATATTACTGAAGGAAAAAGCAGTACATATGACAAATGAATATGAAATGGGATGATACTTAAAATGTGTTTGAAAGATTATATAAACATGCTGTAAGGACAATGCTTGGTTATGCTTCACTACTATAATTACAGTATATCATTTCTTTATTTTAGGTATTCTCCATCTTTAAAGTACTGCATCCTTGTTTCATTTGTTCATATCCAAGCATGACCAGGAGAGAAGATGACAACATTTAATGTCACACTGACCGTAATAAAGATGGTTTTCTTGACAGTTTTTTTGAGATGTAAGATGGTTGCCATTACTGCACTCCCATCCATTGTGCCGAGAGCAGTGTCCAGCAGGGCAAGCTTGTCCTCAAGGCTGCGGTAACTTTCCAGCGAGTACGGCTGGCCAAGGAGGATTCTGTTGACAGTGTCGTCTGGTGGCAGTGTCAAGTTGTAACGGGAATACGAATTCTGTAGATAAGGGAACAATGTGTAAAGTAAGCTGTTCACATTGTCATGCTTTTCTCTGGGTTAATCTTTTTGGTTTTTATGATTATAAACAGATGGGTGGAGCTAATGGTGCATGAAGACACAGGATGAGGAAGTGGTGCCTTATTATCTCTAATGTTTTGACAGTCTTCCCTAGAGAGAATGAAGATGGCTATATTGAAGCACTAGAGAAAGTAAAGAACTGCTTTATCCTACACCTTCCTGCACACTAACTGGTGTACCTTGGTGTATCAGGGAAAACAGCAGTCTGAGTTGCAGCGTCACTGAAGAAACAACATATAACAATACTGTTTTGTTTAGAATAAAGTAGATGAATAAATGCCTGTTCTGGTCAGCTTCAGTGTTTTATGTGGCATCTGAGAATATTTATGAGAAAGAAGTTTTCCCATATTCACTTACCTCTAATCTCTTCTTTAGCTGTACTATTTCAGTGTCTTTTGCAGCACATTGTACACAGGGACCACTGCCTTGTCCTAAAATAAAACATTACAAAATATAAAATATGCAAGACTAAAAATTTATGAAAGTGCAAAAAACATTCTAATAAAAGCTTTATTATAATTTTCACTGTATGACTTACAATGTCTATCTTACACAAAATCTTTATGTATTTCACAAACCTCAATAAACTACATTCTGACACAATGAAATTAAATACAGCAAATATCTATGATGGCCGACACTACACTCTCAAGACGTTTCATCCAAGGGCAACATCTTCACATGCAAATTCACAGGATGCATAATACACATTTCATTATGCACAGTTACAATGAGCTGATTAGAATCTTCCTGGTCCTGATCTGGCAGGGAAAAGTTCTCAAATAACAACCTTGTGAGGAGTTCCACTTGATGGAGACAGAGGGAGGTTTCCAGGAGTCCAGCTTCTCACCAATAACCTTGCCCACTCCTGACACAGACTGGCTGCTGCTGCTGCTGGTGTTACTTCGCCCTCCCTTCACTTCAACTGCTGGCCAATTGTATTTGTTAATACACACTTTCCATTAATTATTTGCAAGATTCAAACTTGTGTTAACTAGTACTATTTATCAATATATATATTGATAAAATAATGATAAATTTTATATAAATAAAATAATCTATCTGATTTTGGTGGATTAAACAATATTTTCTAATAAATAACATAATATATTTCATTGACATGTATGTCATTACTACTACAGCTTATCTTTTCCTTAATCTAAACTAACTACCACATACAACCTTCTAGTTCATTCTTTAAAAATAATAATAATAATGATGATGACAAATATAACAATGAAGTCATCATCATTTCTTTAAGCATCTTATTTCCCCTTATGAGATCAGAAAGCTTATGTCTCCACCACTTTCTTCACACATAACACATAAGTATACAATGATAATGACCAGAAAAAAATACAGCTAGTCTGCCATGATGCAACAGGTGTGGTGCTGCAGTGTAACAGCAGCACCAATCCAAAACATCCTTGAGCAGGTTAACAAAACATTCTCACCATAATTCCAGTCAGACACAGAGTGCACTGTGATGTTGTCAACAATGCTGGAGGTGCTGCTGCTGTTGCCATCAGGGGTGGTCTTGGAATGCCTAGACTGTGGAGACCTTGTGAACTCTGCAGTGATGCCTGTCCATGTCACTTCACACTGGAGAACATTAGATAATAAGCATAATGGCCAGTCACTGTCAGAAGTCAAGAAATCTGCATGCATTTCTATTGTGTTTTGTGTTCTCCCTCAATGTTAAGTCCTGTCACTGGCAAACCCTCTCCTTACAAAACCCGAGATAAGAACTCAGATGACTTAAGAGGACAGGAAAAAAAAAAAAAGCAGAACACAGAAGAAAGAAGAGCTGCATGTTACCTGACTGCTGCCCATGCCCTCACCTCAAGTTACAGAAGCTGAGAGCATAATAATCAAACTGAAAACTTAGGTACATAAAGGTGTACAGCAAACTTACGTCTTCGTCGAAGAAGTTGTCCAGCGCTGACGGCGCCGTGTCCGTTGATCCCCAGTACGCTTCATTTTCAGCCCGACTCATCCTTCAAACTGTCAAAGTGTAATACAAACAAAGAGACATAAATTTACTGTTACTTCATTATATATAAGTACTTTACATAATGAAAAGACAACTGTCAAACACGATTGCAGCCAAACACAATGCGATGTCCTAATGGTACGAGACTCACACAAAATAAACATAAGGAGATTCGAGAACAACTTACCTTGTCAAAGATATATATTGTCCTGTCCTTGTAACTCCGGCTTGCAGTCAAGGTCCCTACATTACGTGCCCTTGCGTGTTGCAATACAGAGGTGCAGGGTGCCAGGGGAGCAAGGAAGGCCTGGCGATTTGCCGTCCCTCCGTCATTCCCTGCTTTGTTGACACTGCTTTGTGTTGCTCGCTTACTGTCCTGACACCCCCTTTGCCCGCTATCCTTTGCATACTCTTCCTCTTCGCCGAAATCCTTAGTATATAATATCGGTCGCTCTTGTATGTTACATATGAAAATGAGTAAATAAGGGAAGCTGTAAGAAACCATTAGTCAACACGTGGTGATCCCTGCATTGAACTTACCTATTTATATCTACCCTCCTCTTCCATGAATTTTAAAGCTTCCTTTAATGACTGAGCACTATCATTCAGGCCCAGCTGCCTGATTCTATCAAGTCCGTCCCTTCATTCAAATCTGTCTTACTCTCGATCTTCTCCCTTCCACATACATGCAATTGCACTAGTTCATCAATCATCATACAAAGTTCACTTCCTCTAGTCCAGTGTTTCCCAAACTTTTCCAGTACGTGACTTCTTTCAGTAGTACCAAACCTATGACCCCCCCCCACCTTTACGAACCTTCTAAAAACGCACTAATTTCCAATGGTGCAGATACATTTAAAAGATTAATCACAGCAAAGAAAGCAATAAAAATGTTTATTAAAGTTTATCAATATTTATTAATGTTTATTAACAATGACTGATTTAATCATATATTTTAATGAGAAGGATCCATGACATCCATGACTATCAGAAAAAGGCTCATGACTCCTTTCGGTCTAATGACACGCAGTTTGGGAAACGCTGGTTTAGAAAATCATTGATGAATAATAGGAAAAGAGTGGGTGACAGGACAGAACCCTGAGGAACACCATTGTTAATAGACTTAAGAGAAGAGCAGTGACTGTCTACCACAGCAGCAACAGAATGGTCAGAAAGGAAACTTTAGATGAGGTTACATAGAGAAGGATTGAAGCCGTAGGAGGATAGTTTGGAAATCAAAGCTTTGTGTCAGACCGTCAAAAGCTTTTGCTATATCTAAGGCAACAGCAAAAATTTCACCAAAATCCCTAAAAGAAGAATGACCAAGACTTTGTAAGAAAAGCCAGATCACCAGTAGAGCGGCTTTGACGAAAACCATATTGGCGATCAGATAGAAGGTTGTGAAGTGATAGATGTTTAAGAATCTTCTTGCTGAGGATAGACAAAAAAAAAAAAAAAAAAACTTTAGAGAGGCAGTAAATTGAAGCAATACGACAGTAGTCTGAGGAATTAGAACGATCACCTTTTTAAGGAACAGGCTGAATGTAGGCAAACAGTATCTTCACGCGTCTGATTGTTTCGATTCATATTACATTGATATATCAATAAATGTGTGTTCATTTTGTGTATACGAAATGATGGAATAGAAACTGACCACATAAACTTGACTCGTCTACAAAGAACCAAATGAACACCTGACGAATTATCACATAAAATGAACTTTTCTTTGCCTGCATTAAGTTGAATATTGCACAAAACTGCTCTCCTTTATAGAATTGTTCATTAGTTTACCAGTAAATACACAAAATCCACTTTTCTTTGTAAGTATATAACTGAACAATTACACAAACTCACTGCAGCTATCTGTTCATAAAATAAAAAAGTTTATTATGTGTATAATGATTTATTGAACTACATCTTACAATATAAAAAAAATCTATATATATCTACAATATGATATAAAAAAGCTATTCAATATATTGCTCAACATCATGGCAGCTGATGGCTTATATAATGAGAAACAAAACTCTGCATAAGAATGAACATGACGATTAAGGATCTGTATAAAATGAAGACAACACACTCACACACACACACATACACACACACTCACACACACACACACATACACACACACTCACACACACACACACACACACACAGCAGATATGCATTATATTCCTCTATAATACTAAGCAATTATCATAGTTATGCTACTACATCATAGTGCACTCACTTCATCTTACAATACATAGTAGTATATCTCTGAGTTACATGACAATAAAGCTGTATACTGTACGAGGCGATTCATGCACCTCCCTCCCCTTCCTCCCTCCCCCACACACACAACAGTAAACATGAATTACAGTAAACAGGGAATTGCGAGTGAATTCACCCTACAAAAAACAAGTACATATATAAAGGTTAAAACACACAAGTCATTAATCCCACCCAAGGCAAGTGTATAAAGACAATGGCCATACCTTGAGGAGATATCTAGATGATCTTGAGGTAATTTAATGCTATATATATATGTATCTTTGAGAATGTATCCGTTCAAAGAGAGGTTAGCATTTTGAGACTTTGTTCTTGCACGAGGAATATTAAAGACCACAAAAAACTATTACCCTCATCGGTGCTTTCCCCCCCGTGATAATGTAGAATTTTATCACTAGCATCACGGAAACTTCTCTAAAGACTCCAGTAACTTCCACATGGCCTTAGCGTTTAACAATTGGGATGTGACACTAAAATTCTTCAGTGCAGTTCCCGGGATTTCAAACTCGCATGGGAGTCTTGCAAAAAAAGGTACTAGAAACGTCAAAAGGGTTCCCAGGAGCAGCTGTCATGGTCGTGTCAAGTCGAGTCAAGGAAACACTCGAGTCTCTGTGGTGTCCTGAGCGTCTTTAGGTCTCCTCGTGTGCGGGAGTTGCTTCGGCCAAAATAGTTCGAACGACTGGTGATTGAGAGCAGAGTTATAAGTGCAATCCCCTCCACTTCCACTTTCATTACTGAGCGTTGCCAATGTGTGAATCACGTCCTGCTATAAACCTCTCCGCCTGATTCGATTCGTATCCGAAACAGTCAGTACGAGTAAGCTGGAGGATGATGGAGGGAAAGGTGGGGTTCGTTTCGGATGCGAGTCGAATCAGGCGGTTCTCAGCAGATCACACACAGGCCATGCAAGTGAAGAACGTAATCGTGGAGGGGACTGCGCATACCCGATAGTTCATGTCTTCCTTCAGCAGCAGTGCATTCGCTAAACTGTCCGAAAAGTTGATAGAGCTGTCTAACACTGCCGTTGCTTGTCGTCAGAGGGCAGCGTTATTCTAAGTAATTAACGAAGTCTTCCAGCATGTGGCAGAGGAGTCACTAAACAAGTTGCAAGGCCAATCAGCGATGTTGCACTGTAAATCGTAAGTCTCCCTTCACATGACAGTCCACTCGTCTACTTGATTCTAAAGCTTATCAACTGAGAGCGGTGTTGCATTGTGTCGTCCACAAGTCTTTCGCCAGACGGCTGTACAGTCACTAAATTAACATAAAAACTTGTCATGAGAGAGCGGCATTACTATTCTAACACCTATTACATGAAAAACCACGAACACAATTTGGATCACCCCATACACTATTTGATGCGGTTGAGTACTTTGTCTGTTATGGTGATGAGAGCTTTCTGTTCCTCTGAGGGCTTCAAGGTGCTGATGACCTTAATGGCTTCCTGGCAGTGCTGGCGAGCCAAGAACTGCGTCTGCTCCAACCCGTCACTCTTGTGCACCAGTTCAAAGGCTTTCTGAACGTCACCGGGCTCCTGGAACCTCCGCATTATCATTGGGTTCAGCTCCGGGAACTGCAACACAGGGCAACAATGTTAGGCTGTGCTATGATCCGAAATAAAATTACTGACTGATTGACTGACTGACTGATTGACTGACTGATTGACTGACTGACTCATTCACTCACTGACTGATTGACTGACTGATTGACTGACTGACTGATTCACTGACTGACTGATTCACTGACTGACTGATTGACTGACTGACTGATTCACTGACTGACTGATTCACTGACTGACTGATTGACTGACTGACTGATTCACTGACTGACTGATTCACTGACTGACTGATGGATTAAGTGCGTCGCAACATTTGGATTGTACAGAGCAGCGACACAAAAACAATAAAAGCGATAAAAACATCCTGAAAGGCACTACCTATGTGACCATCTTTGTCTTTATCTTTCCTGCAGCTGTGGCTTCCTCTTATACTCAGTAAAATGACCTAGGGGAATAGTGTAGTGTCTGTCTTTCTTTCTATCAGTATATCTATACATTCTCTCTCTCTCTCTCTCTCTCTCTCTCTCTCTCTCTCTCTCTCTCTCTCTCTCTCTGTGTGTGTGTGTGTGTGTGTGTGTGTGTCTTACCTGCCCCACCGCGAAGAGCACGGGCGCGGTGGCCAGGCCCAGCTTGAGGTCAGCCGCCGCGGGCTTCCCCATCGTGCTGGAGGAAGACACGAAGTCCAGCAAGTCATCCACTAGCTGGAAGGCGATGCCCACGTTGCGGCCGTACTGAAAGGCTACCTCCTGCAGGCTGTCATCTGCTCCAGAAAGGATGGCCGCCTGTCAACACCAGCCATATTAAAAACCAGGGTTCGTGTTATGAAAGAAACACTTTCCTCTCCCATAACGAGTATTTTCAAGGGCCAAAACGATCAGTCAGGCTCTCATGGATATTTTTCCCCACTGCCGATCCAGAATCCTTGTGAAACTACCACTGAAATCACGAGAACACCCTTGAAGATCCCAATAACTTCCATTACGGTTTCATAAATACAGTCGAGATAAGACCCCCAAACGTCTGTGAATACATATATAAAAAAAGATAACCCGAAGATTGTTTTTTTCCCCTCATCCACACAAGCCTCAAGTATTCGTCTAATACCTCCACTGACTTGTAACTAGACTCATTTATAGTCGCCCCGGAAAATAATAAAAAAATGAAAAAAAAAAAAATAATAATACCTACATTTACATAAAGAAGAAGAAGGCACTAATAACTTACGGTCTTGCAGGTGTAGGCAATGAGAGAGGCTGTCTTGAGGAAGGTCTTCTTGAGGTAATGAGCAAACCTTTCGTTCTCATTTTCCTTGGAGCCCATCTGCAAAAACTCGCCGTGTATCAAATTCTTGGGGATCTGCAACGACATATTAACCTGCTTAGTGATCTGTGAATTCCATCTCTGTATAGTTAGTGAGCAGAGTGACAGCAGTGTACCATGAGGCAGGCCATCACACCTTAACGGCCGCACTGGTGGCAAGATAATCAAGAGAATTTGCCCAACTATATGTGTGTGTGTGTGTGTGTGTGTGTGTGTGTGTGTTTTCCAGTGCACTACGATTACAAATAGGGTTTTTACTGTACATCTTTGTATTCTTTGGGGTTTCAACAGTATTTGCATTGTACGTCAGGAACTTTAGGTCAATAAAAAGTGTGTCTATCTTTCAAGGAGAGGTCAGTTCGTGCTTGGCTTATATTCTTTTGTTCTGTGTTTTTTTTTCCAGTGGACCTCAATAACAAATGAGCTTTTTATTGTACATCTTTTTTTTTTTTACAGCATTTGCATTGCACATCAGGATCTTTTGGTCAGTCAACAATCTATCCATCTTTAGAGGAGAGGTCAGCTCGTGTTTGGCTTATATTCCTTCGGCTACGTCACTCACGGGATTACTACTAACGCCAAGGAACAGTTTACTGAAGGGTCATTGTGCTGGTAAGACGTGAGCAGACCGAGGGCGTGGCTTTTGTCCCGAAATGTTTTGCGCTGCGGTGAAACGACTGAATGAAATGTCTGAGTGAAATTAGGTATTTGTGCTGATCTCTGGTGTGTGTGTGTGTGTGTGTGTGTGTGTGTGTGTGTGTGTGTGTGTGTGTGTGTGTGTGTGTGTGCTGATATTGCGTGTTTTGGAGTCGTTTCAGTGTTTTATAATCACGCAATAGTTCCGTGGTTTACAAACTATTGTCGTTTACTTTGACTTTGTTTATAAATGCTATTTTTACTTTATCCGTATGCAGAATGTTTCCATATATTCTAGTTTCTCGGAATTGTATGGGACTAATTCATAATCATCCCATTAATAATGTAAATAGTATTGTTGTGGTCAATAAATATCTATCGGTCTATCTCTCTTTCTGTGTGTGTGTGTGTGTGTGTGTGTGTGTGTGTGTGTGTGTTCTCACATAACACAATGACAGAAAACGGCGTGGAAAGGGAAACCTAAACAAATAGACAACCGAGTGATTGCTTCAACACGCCGCATCATCCTCCTTCACGGCGGGCAGGGGAGCAGCAGCCGCGCGACGTGCTTACCTCTCCCATGGCGATGATGGCATCTGGGCAGCACCTCCTGCTTATCATGGCGTACGTCACGGAGAGGATGAAGTCACCAGTTATCACCGCCTGTCATGGTCAAGCACAAATACATTTTAATCCGAAATAAATTGGGAAAAAAGACACGGAAAAAAGACACGGAAAAATGAAACTGAAGTAAAAACTAACGTGGAATCTCAAAAGCACAAAGGCAAAACGTTATGGCAACATGAAAAAATGGAATAAAATGAACCAAAATTAGATAATAATAATAATAATAATAATAATAATGATAATAATAACAAGAAAGGAAGACAGAAAGAAAGCAGGTACCGATGAGATGAGAATAAAGATCAACTCAGAATAAGAAAGAAAAAATAATAATTGTGAAGTGAAAATAAATAAAAAAAAAATCGAGATATGAAAGTGAACGGTGAAGCAAAAAGTGTATAAATAAATGAATAAACTGATGAATGAATTAATCAACTGAATAGATAATGATGATGATAATAATAATAATAATAATAATAACAATAATAATAATAATAATAATAATAACAATAATAATAATAATAAAGAGAAAATCAAGTGAAAACAGGTGCAAAACCCACTGGTGAAGCACATAAAAACAGAAAAGAAAGAAAAGAAAAAAAAATTGTAAAGAAAAGAAATATCACAAACGAATAGAAACGAAAAAATAACAGATAAAAAAAAACAACAACTCCAAATATGAAAAAGCAGTGACATGGAAAAATAAACACGAGGAGAAGAAGAAAAATAAAAAAAAAGAAAAACTAAAAAAAGAAAAAAAAGTGAGGTAGACCAGGATTAACCTAAATAATAAGACTAAATAAATACTGTACAGATAACAAACAACTCGGAAAATGTCATACTGTTTGTTGGAAGAATACAGACGAGAAAGTGAAAGGGAAACGCAGAGGGAGTGAGCGATGACACTACATATACCGATCAGGAAATCTTGGGATGCTTTTAAATATATCTTTCTTTTTTTTCCCCCTTCCTTTCATCAACTGCAACTTCTCAGACACCTATTTTTCTTTACATTACATTCTTCTAAGTAATTTTGTAGCTAAGAAAAGATGCAGGTAAAGTTTTTATTTGACGTTATTCTTTTTTTTTTTTTTTATGCGCATCAAAATTTTTCCGGCTCGTCGAATGTTAAACGGAGAATGTTTGTAGCGGTAAATGGTTAGCGCACTTAGCAGTACACGCAGTCATCCTTCCCAAGTGTGAGGAAGGGGTGAGTGAAGTTATGATGGAGGGTAGTAATGCTAAATTCCCCTCTTGTTTTTTTTTTTTTTTATATATATAATTTTGTTGCCCATGGCCGGTCCCCTTCCTACATAAAAGAAAAAAAAATAGAGATAAATAAAGTTACGATGTTAGGTAAAGTTACGATACTGAAGTTATAATAATAGATGAAATGGTGATGCTAAATAAAGTAATGAAAGGTAATAGTTGTAATAGTAGAATTATAATGGAAGGTAGCGTTATAATAGTAAAGATATTAATGGCAAAATGAAGTTATAATGGTAAATATAATCATAATGGAGAGTTAAGTTATAATAGTAAAGTTGTAATGGTAAATAAAGCTATAATTGTAAGTAGTTATAATAGTGAAGTTATAATGATAAGTAAAGTTATAATGCCACAGGGTAAGTGAAATTACAATCGTACTGCAAGAATAAATAAAGATGATTTTTTTCGACTCCTTAGTTACACACACACAAATAAAAAGAAAACAACACATTAAACCTAATTAAAACAACTAATATAATCTAAAATAGAATAAAGTTGATACCATTGCGTTGAACAAGTCATGTACGGAGAGAGAGAGAGAGAGAGAGAGAGAGAGAGAGAGAGAGAGAGAGAGAGAGAGAGAGAGAGAGAGAGAGAGAGAGAGAGAGAGAGAGAGAGAGAGACTTGCATATTACGTTGGAGGCAATGAAGCAAAAAAGAAAAATAAATCGAGAAATTAATATAGACGAACGCATTCATGATTTTTTGGCTACGCGAACTTGAAGGAAAACAAACGAAAACAAAACAAAACAAGAAAAGACAAGACAAGACAAGACAAGACAGGTCAGCACTGGATTGGCATTATTCACACGAGATGAACACTCGCTTTCCACAGACGCATAGAAAGACCTCATTCATTTACATCAGCAGACTTCAAACAGGTCATAAGTTCGGTCGGGCTTTCTCTCTCTCTCTCTCTCTCTCTCTCTCTCTCTCTCTCTCTCTCTCTCTCTCTCTCTCTCTCTCTCTCTCTCTCTCTCTCTCCCCCTTCTTCCTTAGTATATAAAGATGTGAAAGTATAGGGATGAAGCAACTTGGTTCACTAAACACACACACACAAACACACAGACTCTCTCTCTCTCTCTCTCTCTCTCTCTCTCTCGGAAAAAAAACAATACGTAACACTTTTAGACTTGTATATTTCCTCACTCCCCCCCCCCCGCCCCTTCCGTGCACCGCCTGACCCGTCAAGTCACTCCTGCCCCCACACGAGTGCATGACCGCCAGTGATTATTACAAGTACGATAATTTTCAAAAGGTGGCTGTAATATGACAAGGAAATATGTTAGGAAAAAAAAAACTGATTTCGGAAGATAAATTCGTTTAAAAAGCAGAGTTCAGAAGGAAGATTCGTTCGAAAAGGAGAATTCGGAAGGAAGATAAGATGGAAATGGAAAATTGTAAAGAAAAATCCGTTAAGAGAGCAGAATATTGAAAAAGCAGTGGCGAAAAAAAAAAAAACAGGATCATGAAGAAAAAAATGTTAGAACAGAATTTTTACGAAAGCTGGCGTAGAAAAGTGGAATTTTGAGGAATGAGGAAAATATGAAAGTATTCACACATAAAGACATAATTCAGAAAAGACAGGGATGAGCTACCATGACTAAGTAAAGATATAATTAAAGCTACTGATAACAAAAAGTAAATACGCGTTTTCTCTCAAGTAGTAGATGAAAGGAATGGACTCAGTAACAGTTAGTGCTGAGTCATTAGGGAGCTTTATACAGAGATTAGACATATTTATGGGAATGATAGGTGGAAATAGGTGGGTATGTTTTTATAAAGGGACTGCCACGTGAAGGCCTAATGATTTCTTGAAGCTTCCCTTATGTTTTTGATGTTCTCATCTTCTCTTAACAGTGACTTTGAACCTTTGCACTGAAGCAGATTACAATACACACGCATTCAGTATCTCACTTCAGCACTGCACTGTCTGACCGTCTGCTTCTCTAGACACACCAAGAAACCGTTTACATCTTTCTTTTTTCATTTTTCTTTTTTCCTATGGTGGTCTGCATCACGTTCACTCCTGTTAGTCGTCTTTACGCTGATCTTTTCCGGGTCCTGCAGCGCCTTCTACAGTAAACAGTTTTTATCGTAGTTATAGCGAAGATACAATTAAAGTTTCGATCGTTGCTTTCAGTCCTGTATTCATAAACGCTTTGGAATTTCATTGGGACTATATTAAATGCCACATGATTAATCTAGTTGCCACAATGTTTTTATCTATTGGCGTAAAATTCTTATTTAAACTATCACTGTAATCACGAAAGCGCTCTTGAAAACTGTAAGTTCCACTAAACCTTCTTAAAAGTAGTTAAGGTAAGACGCTGGAGCTTTTGGGAACATGGACACTTAAGGCTTAACTCACATACGTCTCCCTCTGCCCTTTGTGATACTGTAATGCAACCCGTTCAAGTGGTGCAGCCAGTGGTGGTGCGTCTGTCTGCCTCACTGAAAGCGGGAACGGGGCTTTGTGCATCTCGGCATGACATTGAAATACAAACGTGTAGATTTAAGACAAGGGCAAGCACGCGACTTGGCGGTATTCCTATAAAAAGTAGTTGTTTTGTTCACTTAAATATTCTGACAAACGCGCAACCTTCTTACAAAAAAAAAAAAAAAAAAAAAACCTACAACTGTTCATGTAAGCAATACAATAACGCTCTAGTCCTGAAGGAGATGAAGAAAACACACACACACACACAGACACACACACACACACACACACACACACACACACACACACACACGGGGTGAAAGGGAAGGCAGGTAAATAAAAGAGAGGACGGAAGGATAGGAGGAAGGAGGAAAATGACATGAACCGTGGAGAGAGAGAGAGAGAGAGAGAGAGAGAGAGAGAGAGAGAGAGAGAGAGAGAGAGAGAGAGAGAGAAGTGAAGGGAGGTAATTGAGAAAGGCGTGGAGAGGGGAGAGTCATAGAGGCGCTCCCTGCCCTCCTATGTTCAAAAGCACCACTCTCTTGACTCGCCTCCTCCTGGCATGCGGGCTAGCGATGCCAACGACCGACCTTCACCAGAACACTCAGGGCGATGCAGGGAGGAGAGACGTGAGGCAGGGCATTTGAAGGTGAGAATCTTCGCGTCACTGTGTGTAGACTATTAGAGGGAATTGAACCTAGCTAGTTATAAGGGATTAATAGCTGACTACTTCAATGACACGTAAACTGCATGAAGGTTAAAGGATAAGAGAACGTGATTAATTTCTTTTTTTTTTTTTTTTTTTTAGATATCATTGGGGTTGATAATCTGTCTGAAGGTCACATGAAACGCAACGCCTTTTACGTGTGTCTAATGCAAGGCTGACGCACTCGTTCATCTGCTACCACCTCAAGGAAAAGACTGCCATAATAATTGCGTATTTGGGCTTATTTACATATGCAGGCAGTGTAAGCTTCGTGCTCCTACTCCCCCTCCCTCCCCCGTCTCTCTCTCTCTCTCTCTCTCTCTCTCTCTCTCTCTCTCTCTCTCTCTCTCTCTCTCTCTAGGAAAAAAAGGAAATTTACCGGCTTTCTTCCTTTTTTCTGTTTCTTTTTGTATTCCTTTTTTTTTTTTCTTTTTTTTTACATTTGTGATTCGACAGGTAAAACGGCCCCATTTTTTGAAGACTCATCATTTCGTGACTTATCATATTTTCTTTCTTTTTTTTTACCATCTCTCGCGTTCCTATTCTTCCTCTCTCTCTCTCTCTCTCTCTCTCTCTCTCTCTCTCTCTCTCTCTCTCTCTCTCTCTCTACAAAAAACGTGTTGCTCTTTTACCACATACGTTTAAAATGAATAAAATTGTGGTTTCTCTACATTTTCTATTTATTTTTTCTTTCTCCTCTGTGCTGCCAAATTCCAGTCTCCCTCCCTCCCTCTCTCTCTCTCTCTCTCTCTCTCTCTCTCTCTCTCTCTCTCTCTCTCTCTCTCTCTCTCTCTCTCTCTCTCTCTCTCTGTGTGTGTGTGTGTGTGTGTGTGCTTCTTGTGTCTTAACCTTTTTCTTTTTGCGCAGCTTTTTATGCAACGCAATAAAAAAAAAGATAAACTGACAAAAAAAAAAAAAGAAAAACGTTCGAGTTAAAATTTTTCGTCGCTCGGTGTAACAAAAAACGAGGTCAAAATCTGGTATACGTATTACTTTAGTGTGTCTTTAGTGTTGATTTGCTTTAGAAGTTCGTAAAATATGATAAGAGTTTTGAAGAAATGCTCAGAGAAGGAAGATATGTACATGTAGAAAAGAGGAAATAAATGAAAAAAAAAAAAACAACTTAAGACAAATTTAATGAAGTACAAAAAAAAAAATAAATAAATAGATAAATAAAGAAGACCAGATTCTCAAAATATATAATCATTTAGCTTTTATATATGCATCTATAATATTTCATCATTTATTCTCATCACCTCCATACTTACCGATCCTCTGACGTGACTTGATTATCCCATTTATTCATTCTCCATTCCCTCACACGATTATCTATCAGTGTACATCTACTCCTTTATTCACTTTGCTTTCACCTAAAGAGAAATGTTGAATGTGAGAGGGGATGGTAAGAGGAAGGAAGAGTGATACGTATATAGGCCAACACACGCACGCACGCACAGACACACACACACACACACACACAAAAACAAACACACACACACACACACACACATACACAAACACAAAACGGTGACAAAATACGACAGACAGACAGACTGACAGACAAGGAGACACTAAACAAACCAGCTTTTAAATTGAGAAGTGCAAGAACAAAGAAGACAGACAGACAGACATACAGACAAACTGGTACAACCGAAAGGACGGCTGAAGGAGGCCGAGGAGAGAGAGAGAGAGGCTGAGAATAAGAGGAGGGAGAGGAGAGGGAAGGGAAGACGAAGGAGGAGGGGAAATGATTAGACCGGTACGAGGCAGAAAAAGAAAAGAGATTGTTTTCTTGCTGACTTGTTGGTGGTAATGACATCTCTATCGGTCTGTCTGTTTGTCTGTCTGTCTGTATGTATGTATGTGTGTTTGGTTTGTCTGTGTATCTGTTTTGTGTTTGTTTGTTCGTTTGTTCGTTTTGTTTGCCAGTCTGTTTGTCTCTTTCGTCTGTGTCTGTTTATTTGTTTTGTCTGTCTGTCTGTCTGTCTGTCTGCCTCTCTGTCTGTCTGTCTGCCTATTTTGTCTGTCCATTTCGTCTCTCTCTCTCTCTCTCTCTCTCTCTCTCTCTCTCTCTCTCTCTCTCTCTGATGGATAAGATTTCATTTAGCCAGATATCACGCCTCTTACACACACACACACACACACACACACACACACACACACACACACACACACACACACACACTTCACTTTCTAATACAAAGAAGGCATCACCTCATCTTCTCTCTCTCTCTCTCTCACACACACACACACACACACACACACACACACACACACACAAGGAGAGGCAAACTTGCAGGTAACACGTGGCAGCGGCGTCCTGCTTACACATCCCGAGTACTGTAAAGGTCGCTCTATGGGAACCCTTTCAGTTTTTGCTTTCCCTCCCTTTCATTTTTTTCTCCCTCTCTTTTGTCCACTGAGCTACATTCTGGTTCCTCCCTTCCTCCTCCGGCAACTTTCTAATATTTGGTTCCTACGGGTTCATTATCTCTATTGTTTTTTTTTTTTTTTTATGCGGGAGGGGGACCGAGCAAAGACAACAAAATTAAAAGGAAAAAAGGAAAAAAAAAAAAATCCTACTGAGGTGCCGGTCTCCAAACAGAGTAAGAAATGATCGTCAAGAATTGGGGGACAACACCTTGGTAAACATTCCCACCTAACCCTTCCTGTCTGTGGCCTAGAAGAGACCTGACCGCGTGCCACTTCTGCTGCTCCTAAACATTCTCCTGACGGGCCATCTCTCGTTTTCTGTTCCTTTTACGCGAGGCACTCAGATTTTCTACATGGTAATAGCCGTTATTTTTCTTTTTTTTCTTTTCTTCTTCTCTCGCGCCTTCCTTGTGTAGTCTGATGCGTTGAATGAAATATTTGTAATGATTCTTTTTTTTTTTATTTGGTATCTATCTCTCGTTTTCTGTTATACGCGCCTTACTCACGTTTTCTTTTTCTTTTTTCTTTTTTTTCTCCCTCTCTTGCGTTCCTTGTGTAATTGTCTTCCTCATGAGCCTTTTTTTATTTATTTATTGGCTATTTAACTCTTCTCTTTTGCTTCTTATGCTGAACAAACTCACATATTCCCTACGATAGAGCCAGGTGTCTATTCATTCATTCTTTTTTTTTTTTTTTACTTCCTGGCAGCATTTTTTGTCTAGTTTGATATGTTATATTATTGTCTTCCTGATGAGTCTCGCGTTTTTTTTTTATTATTGTTTATCTTTCCCTCATTCCCTGTTTTTGCTTCTTTTGTATTTCGGAAAGAACTCAAATTATTTTTTTTCTTTATAATAGTTACCGGTATCTACTTTTTTCTTTTCTTTCTTTCTTTTTTTTTTTTCATTTCCCGTGTAGCATGATTTTTTTGTGCTGAAGCGTCTTTCTGATGCGTCCTGCTTTTTCTTCTTTTTTTTTTTTATATTCTATCTTCTCCATCTCTCTAAGGAAGGAACGCATATCTCCCTTTACAACAGTGTCAAATATTTATTAATTAGTTAAGTTTTTTTTTTTTTTATTTCTTTATTTTAATGTGTTCCTTACGCCTTGTATAAGTGTCTTTCTTGTGAATATTACTTTTTCTTTTCCTTCTTATCTCTTTCCATTTATTTCTCCTCTCGTTTTATCATATTCACGGATCTCGTATATATTTTCTTTCTAATTCTGTTGTTTATTGTGTAACTTTTTTTCCGCCTTGCATTCCACGTGTTCATCATGTTCTACGCAATATTGCATTTCTGATGAGTATTATTTCATTAATTTATTTATGTATTATTATTATTATTATTATTATTATTATTATTATTATTATTATTATTATTATTATTATTATTATTATTATTATTATTATTTCGATTGATCTGTCTCTCGCTTTCATTATATTCAAGGAGTCTACATTGTCTTCGTATGTTACAGTTTACCAGTTAGCTTCCGTTTTTTCCTTGCATTTCACGTGTAAAAGTTTCCTCCTCACGAGCATCACTTTCTTTTAACGATCTATTTGTCTCTCGCCTTCATTATATTCAAGAAGTACACAATGTCTTCTTATGCTATACAGTTTATCATTTAGCTTTCATTTTTTTCCCCCTTTGAATTCCACCGGTTCCCAATGCCTTACGTAAAAGTATCTTCCTGGCATGTTTTTTTTTTTTTTTATACGATTAATGTCTCTCGTTTTCATTATATTCAGGGAATATATATTGTCTTCTTATGCTATACTTTATCATTTTTTCTTGCATTCCCTCTTGTTTCTAAAGCCTTATGTAAAAGCATCTATCTGACATACTTTTTTTTTTCCTTATTACGTAAGGGAACGCAGACCGCCAGTGAAAGTTAGGGAAGAAGGGAAAGCTGTCCTGGAAGCATTCCTTTTTTCGGTCCTGGCCCTGCGGCAAAGGAAGGTCTGCCAGACTGACCTAGAGCCTCATTACTTATACTGCTACATTCCTATACATTGTTAGTCTTATCTCTTACCTGGCATCCTATAGTGAAAGTAACATAGGTTTCCGAGGCTATTTTCATGGTTCGCGCGAATAGCCATAACAAGGATTTCACATCACCAATACGGAGGAAAAATTAGGACCAGTTTTTATGAGAGAAAAATGCGGTTAGGAATACGTGTTAAGGAACTAACGAATAAAAAAAAATAAATAAATAAAATAATAATAATAATAAAATAAGAAGAAGAAATAATGAACAGGAGGATTATGAAACGTGAAGATACAATGAAGACAAGAGTAAGAAAGGATAACCATTCAGGAACGACACGGGCTAAGTGAACAAAACACAGACAGCCTGCCAAACCTGCTATGGAGGAACTTGCCCGAGAGAGGGAGAGATAAAAAAGTGAAAAGCGAAGTGGAGGTGGCTGAGCTAACGGGAAGACGGCCCGGACACGGTTATGGTCTCAGGGAAGCGTTTATACGGAACTAAATGATCTGAGTGTGTAAGAGAGAGGTGTAAAACGAAAATTATACATAAGCAAGTGAATGTGTTAACAAGAGGACGGTGAGGACATGATGAGAGAAACTAGTACATGGAACTAAATGACTGCAAGCGTGTAATGGAGGAAAACAACGATAAAAACAGGTGTACAGGAGCACGTGCGTGTGCTAACGAAGGAATAGTGTAGGGAAGTATTACATGGAATTAAATTATTGGGAGTGAGTAAAGAAGATGGAGAATTTATGCAGTGGGGTAGGGCAAGGCGGCAGTTTTAA
>NC_087182.1:16724880-16732380 GCF_035594125.1 Scylla paramamosain
TTAGTGGAAGAAAAATGAGTGAATGAAATGGGTGAGGATTACTTTCGTTCACAGAATAGGCGAGGATGTGGGAGTTTATTCTCACCTGTCCTCGTCGTGCAGGTGTGTGTTGATAGCCCGGGACATGAGCACAGCGATGAGTGGCCGCACCGCCTTCCCCTGCCCGTCGAAATAGTATTTGGCGATCTGCTGAAGCTCAAACTGAGACTCCAGCTCCTGAGGAAACAGTGACAGCACGGTTGGGAGGAGAAGAAGGAGAGAGAAGAAAATAAATAAATAAATAAACAAAAACTGGCTATGAATACAGAACTGGTATACTAAGCAACACGGGAGCGAGGGGCTGCAAGGAGTCTATAACTGGTAACACAAGCAAACTATAATTCCTGACTACCAGTTCCATGTAACGTAAACACACTAAATATACACAAAAACTGGTTCAATCAGATGTATGTTAAGGACTTGACACCTGCAGGAAATGGGTGAGAATACGACAGAATGGCTAATGAACTGAGGTAAGAGAAGGATTTCAAGATATTTTTTTACATACTTGCTACCTTTTCAGTGGGAGAGGTGCTCCGGACAAAGGCAATAAAAGAGAGTGAAAAAAAAAAAGAGGCCCAGTAAAGGTGCCACTCCCGTGTTATGAATGTATTAACCCTTTCACTGCTACATCTTCTCCTCTAATACCTATATACATTTTTTTTTTTTTTTTGACATTTTTATAGTAAGCTCTCGTAAATATTCCTGTAGCTTGAAAAGACTAAAATAACCTTCCGTTTTCTTTCTTTTCCCTCCAGTGACTCCATGCAAACAGTTTTTACAGAGCTGGGAAGATTAAGGAAGGCTACAGGAAGGCCCTCGTAAATATCTGAGTAGTTCAAAAAGACAATAGTAATCTTCTCTTTTCCCTCTTTTCTCTAGTGCTTCCAGTTTTCACAGTGCTAGGAAGGTCAAGGAAGGACGATCGTACCAGCAGACTATACTTGTGCTAAGCTCTAGTATTTCTGTAACTCGAAAAGAAAAAAGAATAGCCTGTTTTCCCTCTTTTCCCTCCAGTGTCACCATACAAACAATTTTTACAGTACGAAGGTCGAGGAAGAACGACCACAGGGGCAAAATGGTTAATGACTCCCTACGTACTGGTGACATACCTTCCTGATATCTTCAAACAAGTGCCTCATGTCCTCCTCAACAAGCGTGGCGGGGTGAGGAGCGGCCAGAGGTTCCGCCAGCCGCCCCGCCTGCATCTGGGGTAAAGGTCGCCCCGCGGAGGTCAGCCGCCGGTAGCTGCCCCGCGTCCTGCCCACCTGCGTTGTGATGAAAGGAGGTTAATTGATTACCTGAATGTTTCTGGTTAAGTAGAAAAATGAGTATGATTGTGCGTTATAAGAGGGTGAAGTGCTGATGTTATTATAGTTTTGTGCGTCGAAATAGTTACTGGTTTGTATATAGGACACACACACACACACACACACACACACACACACACACACACACACACACAGAAAAAATATATATAGAAGCATGAAAATGTAAATAATGCGTTATTTTGCCTACGCAAGAGAACGCCAATTGAGAAACAGGTCTAGAAGAGAATGGGAACAATAATTAATCCAGTAACATAAAACACAAATTGAGAGAGAGAGAGAGAGAGAGAGAGAGAGAGAGAGAGAGAGAGAGAGAGAGAGAGAGAGAGAGAGAGAGAGAGAGAGATATGTTGAAAGAAAATGAGAGTAACAATATACTCACACACTAAAATATCAAGATAGCGAATAAAACGTGAGACGATTTCTGTTAATTCATTTACGCCTGTTTCTGTATTTTTTTCTTATTAAATTACTGTCATTAGTGTTCTGTATGCTGATGCTCCACTCCCTGTGACTCAAGTAGTGTAGTTCCCTGAATCTTCCGTAGCTGTTGCCATTATTAGAGCATCATCATCACTATCTTCATCACAATTAGTTATAACGATAATGATAAAGTTGTTGTTGCTACTAGTAGTAACAACAACAACAACAACGACAATAATAATAGTAGTAGTAGTAGTAGTAGCAGTAGTAGTAGAAATATTAGTATTAGTAGTAACAACAACAACAACAATAATAATAATAATAGTAATAACAACAACAACAACAACAACAAATACTATTACAACTACTACTAAAAATAACGAAAACAAAAAAGAAAAAAAAAACAAGAATAATCGTACATCCCACACAGCCTCGGGTAACCTAAGCAGCAACACAACGCACCAAATCAACATGGCAAGTTAAAGGAACCCGCCACCCACTCATTCTGCCCACCTCAGTTCAATTCAGTTCAGTTGTAGGTGTGGGATAAGCCTTGACATCGGCTCCCACTAGGCTTTTTTCTCTAATCATGATGCAATTCCCGTTTTCTTTATCTCGTTTTCCAGATAGACATGATGTATTCTTTTTTCTTTTTTCTTTTTTTTCTTGTATATCTTTGTTTTCCTATTTGGCTTTCAAACTAAGGAAACTAAGACACTACATTCTCAAAGATGTCGGCGCCTTATCTCGACTACCTTCAACAGGACGTAGTGCAAGTTATTGGGGTTTACAAAGGTGTTTTAGTGATGAACAAGGACTCTGAATCACCCGACTCCTCATCCCTGTAGTCAAAATGAGAGTACGAACCGTATTCTGAAACACTCCTGCACCGTATCTTCACTACATTGAAAAGGCTCTGGTTGAAGTTACACGGGTTTTTAAGGGTGTTTTATGGTTCTACTGACAGATTAACAAGGTTTCTGCATTATCAGCAAGGAGAAACCCTCTTGAAAATCTGGCTAATCATCTCAGTGACTTTTGGAATTAGTCGTGTCGAGAGAGAACAAAGTGTTTCAGAATTGTGCGTAAAAAGTGTTTCAAAAATACGTTCCATGGTTGTTTGCAATGTCGAGGTAGAAATTGAGGGCGTAGTGGAAGCTATTGAGGGTTTTTCAGTCGTTCACTCGGGATTCTAGTGATAGTTTAACAAGGATATTGCATCATCAATAGAAAGAACAAGAACCACGAGAAGAAAGCGTTTCAAAGTAAATTTCAACTGCAATACCTGTTCATGGTGAGCCAGACTACCCGGTACAGTGGTTCTAAGATTAGAGACCAGTGCAGGATGCGTCAATAGGGGTCAGGGGAACGCCAAACCGCTTTCTCTCGTTAAGTAACATGCATAAGTAGGAAAAGAAAGGAAGAAGTGGTGAACGCAGCGCAGGGAAGCGTAAGTTATGCAAGTCAGGTAGGCTAAATTAGATTATAATCGAGGCAGAAGGCGGGGCAGTTGATAAATTCAGTGCAGAAACACACAAGTTAATTTAAGTGATGTAATTTCTCTCATCGCTTTCACTGGTAAACTCCGAACTCTCTCACTCTTATGCTGCTTCCGTCCTTCCTGCGACGTGAACTGCTTCAGGAGAGGAACATCAAGGCACAGATGGCGCTAAATTGGCCAACTTTATGGAAAACTTTCTATATTCAACAGTTTGGGGGGCGACAAATAGCCCTCCTTAACATAAGAACATCAGAACATAAGAAAATAAGAGAAGCTGCAAGGAACCACCAGGCCTACACGTGAAACATGCCTCTACCCACTTCCACCTATCATCACCATCCATAAATTTGCCTAATCTTCTTTTAAAGCTCCCCAACACACACACACACACACACACACACACACACACACACACACACACACACACACTGAATTGCTTTTCCCAGGAGCATTTCTCTTTTCTATCTGAGATGCTGTATTTTCTTTTTCTTTTTTTTTTATCACTCACATGTATATTAATATAACGAACACGAACGGAGCAGAAAGAAAGCAAGGTGCAGAGAGAGAGAGAGAGAGAGAGAGAGAGAGAGAGAGAGAGAGAGAGAGAGAGAGAGAGAGAGAGAGAGAGAGAGAGAGAGACGTGCTCATACTCCTTTCCTTTTCCTTCCATCCTAAAATGCACGTGTGTATTTGGGCAGGGAACTGGAGCGGCGGAGTGACTTGTACGGTACACTGCAACGCGCGGGGCTGACGGCGCTACGTGGAAATGAAGAAGAAAACTTTTCGGGTCCGTATCTTGAAATCCTTTGAATCAGAATTAGAACTTCTTTCATATGGATAATTTTCAAAGGCCACAGAGACAATTAGTTGGATTCTCAGTGACGTTTTTCCCATTGTTGATAAAGAATCCTTGTTAAACTATCACTAGAACCATGAAAACTCCCTTGAAAACCCTCAGTAACTTTCAAGCTGCCACTAGAATCATGAAAACTTTGAAAACACACTAGAATCATGAAAACTCCCTTGAAAAAACCCACAGTAACTTTTAAACTGTCACTAGAATCATGAAAACTCCTCTGAAAACACACTTGAATCATGAAAAATCCCTTGAAAAAAAAACCACAGTAACTTTCACTGTCACTAGAATCATGAAAACTCCCTTGAAAACACACAGTAATTTTCAAAGGGCTTATTAAATGTAGGAGGGATAATACGCATAAAAGCTCGACAAGATTGAAAACTTCCTTGTAAATCTCCAGTACCTTTCAATGCGGCTTATTAAATGTCGAAGAGATGAGACGTAGAAACTATTGAGACGACTACATTGAGACTCCCGGTGTGTTTGATGAGCAATGTCTGGTGAGAGGACTTAACGGGACACGGTGAGCGGTAAGCAGACACACACAGCCGAGACAAAAGGTTTCTCTCATTCAAACATTGTAAAAATTAGTATGACAAGCAGACAATCTAACCCACACCCCAAGGAGGAAAAGAAAAGGTGTGCTATATCTGATCAGTAGCAGTAGTAGTAGCAAGTAGTAGTAGCAGTAGTAGTAGTAGTAGTAGTAGTAGTGACTCCTAGGGTAAAAATTTTCACCTTGACACACAAAAAGCACCCTCTACATTTTAAGGAAAGAGCATCAAAACAGTTCCAAAACTAGACTTGTTCATCTGACTGTAATACTTCTTAATTGGCTACACAAATCTCAACAATTATCTGTATTTCACTGGAGGAGCATGAACACTTGAATTTCCTTTACTACTCAGCAGCAATTAGGTCTTTCATCTCCCTATGTATTGATCTATTTGTCTGTCTGTGTATCTATGTATGTTTTTACCTATTAATGTATTTTACCCCCATTTCCTATCCTCGTATATACGTAAAAAAATAGGGTTTGATTTCCTACTTACTCATTCATGCTTGTCTAGTTTCATTTAACGTATAGCTTCCTCATCCTTCCTCATTTGGTTTCTTTAATTTTTCCTAGTAATAAAGAAAACACGTGTGATGTGGGCAAGGACGTACACCAAGGAAACAAGAAAGCACGAACGGGAATGAGTGGCTGCAGGAAGAGAGAAAGTAAAGTTCATGAAAGAGAGACAGGTAAAGTTGGAGGCATCGCATTCTCAAACGTTGTTGCTTGTTGACACACTAAATGCACATACATCTTGAACTCTGACGGCGCACCAGTGTAGTCAAAATAGTGCAGGCTTACTAGAAGGCACACATTTAAGAACACATGCCATTCTAGGACAATCAGGAGCGCGCACTTTGGTAATCGTCACGGCGCATAGTTTGCGAATCACTGCGCCGTAACTCCACGTGGCCTTAGCTCTCACCTACATCTCATGCAAGGCCTTAATCTCTTGGAGTCTGTGATGAATGATAACCTGGAGAAAACAAATGAAGGAAGAAGATCGAGGGGAAGACTGAGAGTGAGATGGAGGGATGAAACTGTGCTAGAAATACAGAGGATGGGAGTTACAGAGGAACACGCATGGAACAGAAGCAGCAGGAGGAGACAGGTACGCGGGGCGGCGGGTGATAACCTTTACTTCAAGACACAAGACTACTGTGACATTTCCCCAGCAGGTAACCATTTATCAACCTGAGGGAAGACTAAACGTATGAGTGACCTGTGCGCTGACTGTCCCAAACCTGGATTTGAACCCTGTCCCGTAGATTCGAAGTCAGGCACGCTAGCCACTACACCACGGAGGCACTTTAAGATGCAGGGAACAACAGGGATTAAGTAATGGTCTGGTAGCGTCTCTGATTCCCGAATAAGTGCAAGACTACGCAAGGGTTAGCTATACGCAGAGTTGTTATTCATGGTAAATCTGTTAGGTACATGTGTTATGAGTCTGAGGCACAGAGAGGGAATACTGAAGTGTTTCGTGACGCGCTGCTGACAGGAGCAAGATGTGTATGGTGTCATTCAAAAGTGCACGATGTCAGGTTAAAGAGTGACCGATGTCAGGTTCAAAGTTCACGGTACTCAAACACGTGCACGGTGCCAATAATAATACGTCTCTCCCGTGGCACTTTCTCACGAGTCATACCTCAGTCTCACCCTTACCCAAAAACCTCACACTCATCCCATGCCATCCCATTACACTCTTACGGGAGAAGGTTTGCTTGCTTATGTCACTCAAAAGTATCATAACTGCTTGTCGTTTATTACTGCACGATGAAGCTTTGTTACTTGTAATTTGTCTTCCATGAACTTGATATTCAATGCACTCCTTACACTGTCACAGGAAGATTTATTCATGTCTCTCATCTTAGGTTTATCGCTCAGAAGTAGAGAGAGAGAGAGACTTTGATATCAGTCACTCATCGCTTCAGTCTTCATACCGATCCTTACCTCATTATCTCGGGAAAGCGTTTACTTAAGTCACTCATCTCATTAATTAAGAGGCAGACTGTGCTACGAAACTTTATCTCAGTCTCTCATCGCATCAATCTCCCAAGAACGTCATACCCAGATCACACCAGTTCACTGTCAAGGGGAAACATTTACTCCCACTACTCCTGTCACTACTTACAGTTTTAGAGGTGAGGGCAGGAGCAACATCACAACCCAGCTCATTTTTCTGTGTGACATTTCCAAAGTGAGCGATACTTCTGGACGCTGAGGACTGAGAGGCGAGTGTTTCCAGGAGCCGAGCAGCGCGTCCCCGCAGCGAGCTGGCCATGGCGAGAGTGACCAACCCCGCCGCTGCCCGTCTTGTGGAGAAAGAGAGAAAGAGACTCCGGCGCCGTGACCCACCAGGCAAAGACACGCACGCATCCCACTGCAACACTATCCATACATTCCCATACCAAATACACCTTTCAGAGACTATCTTACGTGCTTAACAAATGAAGGAAAGTTAAATTACTAGAAGCGTACGCATTAAATGATGATAGATAACGAGAACTGGTTAACATAAGCAAATTAAGCAGGATCCAGCATGGAAACTATGTCAAAAGAGAAAGGTCTTCTGTCAGTTTGCCCATACGAAACCAGTCATCCTCCAGTCACGGGGAGAAGAGGAGGTTGTGCTCCGGTTTCCCACTTGTGCTCTCTATCCACTCACCGCTTCCTCGCGTACCCTGGCAGGTTTTTCAATGAAGTAGCGACCTGGTAACGGCAACAAGGGATGTTCTCCTCTCTCACTTCATACATAGCGAGCTCTTCTTCCCACTGACCGACTCGCGGGTAA
>NC_087182.1:16737380-16762380 GCF_035594125.1 Scylla paramamosain
CAAACAGAACCAGAGAAAGAGAAGAATACTGTGGTGAGTACATCGGTGACAACTTTATCAGAGACTACCACACCGATTCACCATAGTAACCTGTATTTTCCTTCTTGCCTCAATTGTTACCGATTCCTTTGTGATGCAAAGCTTCTGCCTTGGCTTCCGTGTGAGTTGTGAAGCACGGCGCTTCTCAGCTGGCTGACTCACCTGCTGGACCACCCAAGATTTTGAAAGTTAGGGATTATGTAATCTTTATTGTAAATCAAGGCACATGATCGCAACATTCCACAGAGCTCCCAATGTTTCCAGGTGAGGCATTCAGCATGAAGAAGAAAAATAATGACTGACTCACCAGCTTTGCCTGGCGACGAGGCGTCATGACTGGAGTTGTTTCATCAGTTGGATATTATCCTCTCATTGTCATGACTCTGCATCGCTATCGCGGCCGTGAGGAAAAGCCTGCGGTACTGACTGTGTGTGTTTATGACAGAAAAAAAATTAGCAACACAGTAAATTCAGCGTATCAGATCCTGGCGCTAAGTGACACCATTCCTTGACTGATGCAGGACTTCACACACGCCTGACCGCTGCACCATCACGCCTGTGTTTGTACAGAAGAGTTCATGCTTGTGAGTGTTCAGCTGGCTACTTGTGTCCTTTAATATGTATGTCCTTGAATATTCACATGAAAAAATATGAGTTCCTAGGGGGTGGGAGGACCATGTCTGATTTTATATCTGATGTCACAACCAAAAGCTCTCAGACGCTCAGCAGCAGCAGGTGCCTGCGTGTGGGCGCGGAACAGATGCGTCAGCAAAATGCGTTCATAATTAGGGGTGGTCATGAGCGCATTTGAGGAGAGTTTACTGGCATTTGTCTGTGTTTGCCCGTCAAGAACACGCCTCTAGTGAAACCAAACCACGTGCCTATTGCGATGTGTTGAAATACATAATAATGAAGTGTGTGTGTGTGTGTGTGTGTGTGTGTGTGTGTGTGTGTGTGTGTGTGTGCGTGGACGTGCCTGGCCCCGCACAGACTCAACACGTGGCAGCGTTACCGTTGGAATCAATTTAGCGTGACGTCTGTTTATTGGTTTTAGTTTTTACAGTTTCCGTGTTTCGTTTAGCAGCTGCACAAAGGTACGTTATTTTTTTGGCACAGCTCTGTCTTACTGAAATACATACATACATACATACGAGTACATACGTATACTTTGTGTCCTTAAGAAGCTGTTCGTGAGCATACTTACGTGTATATGCAGATGCCTACAACAAACAAAACCGAAAGAATTATGATACGTGAATGAACAGATAAATAAACGAATAGATGAAAAAATGTATAAATGAATGAATGAAAATGAAACGTTGATAAATACGATGAAGAATAAGTGAACTACCTAATCAACAAATGTGCGAAGGCAAATAAAGATAAAACTATAATACTAAAGAATTGCAACTGTAAATGGAATAAAGAACAAATCAATAACAGAATACCAAGGGAAGAAAAAGAAAGCAAAGACGATGGAAGAAAGACACCTGGGTTAGTTGATCACTTTTCTACAATAGGTACGAGAGAGAGAGAGAGAGAGAGAGAGAGAGAGAGAGAGAGAGAGAGAGAGAGAGAGAGAGAGAGAGAGAGAGAGAGAGAGAGAGAACAATATCTAAAACATACATGAAACACATATACATCTTTTCATATTACCGGTAAAAGAAACTTAAAAGAAAATAAAAATCAAACTCATTCATTACCCGGTATACTGGAAAAGAGAAAACGAGAGGAAAAAACACAAAAATAAATCGAATAAATACTGTATTTCGTATTAGATATAATGAATAAAAAAAAAGCGATATTAAAAAGACTAAAACATCATATTTTTCACTGTAGATGCACTTGATAAGAGCGGGGTGGGAGAGAGAAAAATAACTGAAATGGCCATCAAACGATTTTTTTTTTTTTATCTGGTAACGAACACGAGAACAAGTCTGAGTCTGCATTCTTTCCCTACATCCTGTAACTTTCAGAATCTCTGAAGGTGAACTCGAGGTCTGATAATTATCTTTTACTCTCGTAGAATTACTCTGTTTGAGTCTAGTATTATATCAATTCAATGATATTTTCCCTGATGCCTTTTTCATGGATTTTCATCATAACAATAATAACATTGACAATAATAATAACAACACTAATAACAACAACAATCATGCACGTTAATTCCTGATGACGTGCGCTAATGATGAGTTTTGAAACGTTTTCCCGGACCTCCCAAATATGGAAGCTGTAAAAATGACAAGCAGATCCTTTTAATACTGAAAATAAACAAACATGTTTCCACACGACAGGTATTTCTATGCATGCACTCTCCCACACCTTCGTTCCACGTGTCAAGGTGTCCTGGTGTGCGGCCTTGAGATACGCTGCGTCGTAATGCTGTTTCTATCATCGACGGGAGGGGGGAGGTGCTCCAGGCAACAAGGCGTGGGGTAAACACGATTAGATTTTCTTTTTATTTTTTTAACATCACCAAGATTATAAGATATTATTAATTTAACTTTGGGACTTTAAAGTTAAGACGAATTCTTTCACTAACACTCTATAGATTAAAAAGATTATTCATTGACCTATCACTAAGATTGAAAAGATTATTCATTTAACTATCACCAAGATTTAAAATGTTATTCAGTTCACTATCACTAAGATTAAAAAAGATCATTCATTCCACAAACGCACTTGAAGATTAAATAGATAATCCATTTAATAAACACACTTGAAGATTGACATTATCAATTGAAATAACGTACTTTAGGATCAAAAGGTATTAATCTCCTTCAAGTGTGATTTAAAGCCGAGATGACGCTATGAAAAATAAAGGAACTGCGTATGTAAATAGTAAATGAATGTAGTGGTGATGATAGTATGTTCATGATGATGATGATGATGATGAGCGTACTACAACCTTATACCACGGCTACTCTACCTATAATAACTGACATTTAAGTATAGTCTCCTAACAACCACGTACAGTTCTATACAGACCGATGGTTCCCAAACTGCGGGTTGTGAGGAGGAGACAGGCGGCCGTGAAAAAAGTGGGCAATGAAACTACTCCAAGAACAGCGATAGGGACGACAGGTGGAAAAGGGTAAGTTTTAGACAGGGACTCCCAAGCTTCCTTTATTTTCTTATGGCCATATGTTACAGGTCCTTGAAGCCGAGTAAAAGTGTAATTCTGTCAGTCATCCCACCTGTATTGTATTAATTCAGCTGAGTTATCCGTCATAACACTGACCCGCCGACACAAAGACAGTGGGGGGGAGGGGCGGATTGGAGAGGGACGTGCAGATCTGCTAGAGGCAAAACAGGGAGGCGTCGTGTACGATAGACTGGAAGCCACGATCACAGACATACGAGTATGTCATATTGAGTCATATTGAGATAAGTCTACGGTGTGCAGGCTGCGTGTCTCTAGGTCGTATTCTTCAAAAATTCGATATTGTTTCTTGATTACTTTGAATACGTTGTGGTTGAAGCTGTATGGGTTTTTAGTATCGTTTCCATGGTTATATAGTGACAGTTTCCAAGACTTTCCATGGTTATATCGTGACAGTTAGATTTCCAATATTATTTACCTTTCAATATATTTACCTTTCATTCTTATCTATAAATTTGTCTAATCTTTTAAAGTTCCCTATTGACTCAATTCTAATAATCTGAGCTGATTACTGAATCTACTTCTATCTTCTTCTTCTCTCTCTCTCTCTCTCTCTCTCTCTCTCTCTTGAACTCGTTATTTCTAAACCTATCTTATCTATGTATATGTATAGTGAACAAAAAAATACAAGGATAACTATTGTAACCCAAGTAACCTTCGGTCTCTACAAGCTCACATAAGCCACTAGTTCACCACTGCGGTCATGACAAAAGTTAAGACGAGCCGAATGAATTTTAATGCTCATTCGCTTAATATACAGCCTCGGCTTTTTGCGCTACGAATATCATTTTGTTTATATTCTCCATTATGCTAAGTGGTGTGTTAGTTGCGGTTTTATTATGTTTTTTCCTCTAAGGTCATGTATGTTTAATGTGTTTGTGTTCTTTTGTTATTCTTTCCAGTACTTGTTTAACTATCTATTTTTATGTTTATTATTTTTCGCAGCTTCCTTTACCACCTCTTATATTTACAGAAACTTACACGAAAACAAACACGAGAACTTTTTTTTTTCCTTCTTCTACCTGTTTTTACCTTCAACCAACATTTTCATTCTTATTCAATCGATCGACCAATCTTTTCCTTCTCTTTTAATTATCATTATCATATTCATCTGCTGATTTACTTACTCGCTTAATTTATTCATGGTGCGCTTTGTGCTTTTAGGCGTGAGATAGATGGGCCTGTCATTACTATCAGTTTATCACGTCCTCATCACTCAACGAGTTTAGGTTACGTTGCTTCAAACTCTCACTTCACCAGTTGCATCCTCCACTCTCGGCGCGTGCTCTCTCTCTCTCTCTCTCTCTCTCTCTCTCTCTCTCTGAAATGAAGCTACACTCCTCGCACCATTCTCCTTTTGCATTAGTTCATTATCGTTTTTATTTATTTCCTGCCATTAACATAATCCGTCTATATATAGTTTGCAGTGACTTCTAAGATTTTTTTTTTCTTTTCCTGACAATCGGTGGTTGTTTTTCACTTCATATTTTTTTTTCACCTTTCCTAGTTTATTTGCATACTTCTTACCAAAACGTCTAATGAATTCGGTGGTGCATAACCTTTCTTCTTATTCGCTAATATTTTTTTTTCTCATTTGCCATGCTGAGTAAAAATATAGGTAAATAAGTAAACAAACAACAACGACAACAGTAATAATGACAACCTTTGTTTTTCTAGACCCTCCCAGCTTTTCACTACTCTTCTGGTCTTTCAAAAATTTCAATGGACGTTCATAGCAATACTAATGAGATCTTTTATCATTCTTACAATCTTCCTCTTCTAAACCTTGCTTTCTTTTCCCCAATTCTACTACCTGTGCTCTTTTGTACTTTTAATCACCGTTTTTCCATTAAAATTTCCAGTTGTTCTTCAAAATACTTACGCTATTATTATCTCTACATTCACGTTTAGGCATCCTTTCCAAAACTTCCCTTCTCTTCTCTAATCCCACTCTGCGCATTGCAATCTTTTGATTATCAATTTACCACACAACCTAGATAAACTTAGAGGATATCTTCGATATTGCTACACTTATTTCGACCATAATTCCTCTTGCAGATTGGGAAAACAATTGCCTGTATGTCGAGATTCATGAATGTAACCTTTTTATAACCCTCTCTCTCTGAAATTTACACTCCCTTCACCATTTTCCTCCTGCATTAGTTTACATCATTATAGTTTTTTTTTTTTTCATTTACATCCTGTCATTAATATCATTAGCCTACATATTGTCTGCAGTAACTCCTAAGCTTTTTTTTTTTTTTTACTGACAATCGGTAGTTATTTTTATCTTTTTTTCCTCCCCCCATCTGCCATTCTAAGTGGAAGCAAAAAAAAATTCTCCCTTTCTTTCCCACATGTTCCTTGTTGTTCGTTACTCCTGATCTCCGTGATCCCTTGTACTCTTTTGGCTGCACGCCTTGAACCTTTCCAGCTGTACTTGATTTCACCTTCCCTTCCCTGTAGGCTAGTATAATGATGTTCTGTTCCAAGTTTTTCTTGCTACAATGAATCATGTTCCTTTCCCCACCATCCTTGAGAGGCAGACTGCAAGGAAAATAGCAATGATCCCAGGAAGGAGAATGACCATCAGGTAGACTAATGCTATGACTATTGCTAATGGCTGTTGTTGCACTTTCTCTCTGGCCTTGGATTGCTATGTGCAGGTAAGCCTACTGGCTCCTTGCTGCCTCCCATTAACTTTCTTTGTTTCAATGCAAAAAATGTGTATGTACGTGAATAAATAAGTAAATTACTAAACAAAATGAATGTTAAATAAATAAATACATGAAAGTAAATGTTGAAAACAAGTAAATAATATTGGTAGAAGTAATACGTGATGAAAGAATAGGCATGCATATATATATATATATATATATATATATATATATATATATATATATATATATATATATATATATATATATATATATATATATATATATATATATATATATATATATATATATATATATATATATATACTAAACAAGATTAAATAAATATGTAATTAAGTAAATAAATCAAGAGAGAGAGAGAGAGAGAGAGAGAGAGAGAGAGAGAGAGAGAGAGAGAGAGAGAGAGAGAGAGAGAGAGAGAGAGAGAGAGAGAGAGAGAGAGAGAGAGAGTACCAACCACACCTGGCTTCTAATTTTTTTTTTTTTCTTGCACAGCAATCTGGTACCTACTTATCACACACCTTAGTACTCGCCTCATGCAGTACTGTCAGCCACAATGCTCCATGTCCTATTTAGTCTGACCACTTACAATGCTGACCGTGCAATATTCTCTCTCTCTCTCTCTCTCTCTCTCTCTGCCCACCTAACATCTCTGCCCATAAATCTTCTCTAAAAGGTCCTTACTGACTCTGCACAAGCAACCAGATAACAAAGCCTATTCCAGTCATTTATCACCTTATTACAAGACCTTTTATTTTATTTTATTGTATTACTATTCTTTCATGAGCTCTGGTAGACTCCATAACTTCCTGTATTGTGTGGAAGTGTATGTTCTGTCCTGTCTTGCTTTGGTCCCAAGCCTCTTCTCTTTTATAGGGTTTCAAGTCAAGAGGTGAGGGAGTCATAATTCCACATGTGACATATTAAGTGGCCTGTACCTTCACCTGTAGTAATCTCAACATTTCACACTGCAGCACCACATCACAAGCAGGATGGCCTTGAAGTGTGCAATTAGGTGGGGTAGGGATAAAAAATCTCCATTACTATTTGAATCAACCCAAACAAAGTGCTGCAGTGCTCAGACCATCCCCTGACTTGAAGCTAGATATGCGTACCTTACATTTTATCCTTTATCATCATACTCTGCACTTACATCTCAAACCAATGTGGTACAAGAATCATAATATCATATCTCTACTTCCCTGATCTACAAATATTCAAATACCCAAGTCCAGCAATCTACAACTAACCTTTCTATAAAGAGGGACCATATTCCTCCCTGCAGTATTACACTGGGGTCCTTTATCCTACGGTGTGCTCTTCAACTACTATGCCTTCTTTGAATATAGCTGACAACCCTTACTCTTGGCTTCTCATGTTCTTTCAGTTGATGAATCTGCAGATATGAAGGAAAAAGAAAATGTATATAAAGTTAAGAAATGTGAAGGAAATTAAGGAATTCTGAAGAGATATTGGTAAAAGCTGAAATGAAATACATACACTCTTTTGTCTCCAACTCTTATTCTTTATAGATCTATCCATATAGCAGGCCGACATCCCAACAAAAGAGGGTAACCACACACGCACGCACGCACGCATGCACGCACTCGCACACACACACACACACACACACACACACACACACACACACACACACACTTCACCACTAAAAGGTAACAGTCGATGTAAAAGAATATGGCTTTATTAACAATTTCCACAAAATACCACAGAGCTTGCCTGGCCTATTTCAGATACCTGAATGCTTAGGTCAAGGCAGTGAAGTGTTCATTAAATAACTAACAAATATTTCTTTCTACATGTAAGTCTTTATATATAGTATTTCAACTGTACATACAACAACAATGTACTACTCATATATGATCTAATTCATCTAAGCACCTGAATAGAAGTGCAGCATTTCAATTTAATAATCACCAACTTCTTTATTTTTGTCACTGCCAACAGGGTATACCTACACCAGTCAGCAACACCAACACGTCTTACAGTGGAAGACAGTGCTCAATAGCGATCTTTATATTATCGAAGTTAATGTACAGATACTGCATATCATGTTTTGGTGTGTCACAGAATTTTACCTTATGAGGCCTGATCTGATGAACCTTAACTAATAAAATGTTGTCATATGAAATTTCCTGTCAACTACTTCTTTGCTTCCTTACCTACCAACTCAACTCAACTTGTTTTGTTACTTTACACCACTCAATGTCAAGTGCCAAAACTAACAGAGGTGTAATGCTTGACATAAATGTAAATGAGTCACTTAATGGGAAAAGATGAAGTTCATAGATTGCAGTATTAACCTAATTTTACCAAATCAGACAGTGAAAATCAACCACAGTCAATTGATCTGCCAGATTTAGCACTCCCAGCTCAGGAACATGTCAAAATTTCTCACTCACTCATTGCAATATGACATGCTTTACTTGATGGACATACACAACATAATGTTACTGTGCACACAGAATAATCATGAACTTCACTCATATATTTTCTTTTTCTCTTATCCAAATTGTCACATTTTGTGTATGTGATCAGTTCTGTAACATTTTAGATTATTAAAATGCTTCTAACACTGTATCAGGCCATTTTGATTTTGAATCTTTACCAGAATGCTGCCATGATGTATCAAAACCACCACACACACCTGGAGCTCAGTCATTTAACACTGTACATATGTACAACGCAGATGTACAATAATGAAGGGATGTCAAGCAAGACATTCAACTTTATGCCAACAGGTCTTAGTGACCCTATTGCTCTCAAACACTTCTCAATACGTACATTGTATCAAATGTGTATATATAATATATGTACAATAAGTTACTATTATCATATATTTTACAAATATAAATAAGTTATTAAAACATGCATTTATAAATATAAATAATTTTTCTTTCAAGTACACAACACCCCATTCCTTTCCAAGAGAAAGACTGAGTGATCCCCAAGAAGTGTTCCCACAGCTCTGAAAGGTTCATCTGGATTACTAGTTAGCCAGACCAAGCCCTGTGGCAGTTAGCAAAGTGTGCACTAGTCCCACAACCTCTACAAAGGCATCTCTAAGAAAAATAAACTCTGTTTTCAAAACAGAGATACAATCTAAAATTGTTGCCATATTACATGGAATGCTGGAATATCACTGCAACTATCTGGAGCACAGCATGATAATCCAGTTACTTATAAGACTTAACTATAATGAGAAAAGTGTAAACCAATAATTAAAAATAACTTACAACCTCTCCCATTGCAGGTATGCTAGTGTACATATGTACATTTTAGATTAAACATGGCAGTATTGGCAACAATCAGACAGTACCAGAATAATGGTGTGGGGTGTGGAGGGGGCTGCATGGATGAGTCCTTCACACTTGTAGCCAAGCACAGGTTCCCCAGACACTCACAGACTCGCCCAAATGCACCAATGCCTTAACTCATACTAAACTGCATATACTGTTTAATTTCCCTAGGCATATATATTAGAACTATACATACACTAATCGTTACAATTAATACACATACCTGTTCTGGTTATCCTAGCATGTTACTCCACCACATTTGGGAAACGGCAAGTTGTACGAGGGTGTAAGGCAGAGCATCTGATGTGGATTGCTTATATCTGGTTTTATCTATTGTATTCTGCAATGTTAGTTTGTTATCATTCTCTAAAAATCTTAAAAATGCCATAATTTCCTTACATTGTATGAATGCGTGTGCATAAATCATGTCGAAAATAAAGTTTTACCTCAATAAATGAATAATGATAACTAGATATGTGTTAGACATTCATCTTTTTCAGCCAAGTAATAAACAGTATTCTCTATATGACTGAAAATTAAAACCTTTTACAAGAAAATCTGGCTTCTTCAAATTAATATGTATTTTTAGGCAATGAAAAAATTATTTCCAGAATTACTACGCCACACCACAACACAATGCAAAAAATGATGATGGGACCGGTGTTGGCCACAAGTCTCACCTATTTTGAGCAACAGAACAGCAGGTGGTTGCACACAGTCCAGACACTGGCTGGCTCTCCAACTCTGACTTCACACCCACCACTCAGCTAACTAACACACTACTTATACAACAGCTGCTCTGTTAATTAGGTGAGTGGTGATACACTGAATTATACTTTTTATGAACTAAATGTTAAGTCTTTAAGCTTTAAGCTATTGTCATTGTGTTCTACAGTCACAATTAAATGCTTTCTTAAAAATCAATTAATTTCCATCAATACATAAGAATATAATATGTAAAAAAAAAATATCACTGCAGCCCACCAGTATTGTTACAAACTATTTTACAATAACTTTTTAACAAGGTTTGTCATATGATGCATCATTATTATATACTCATGTATTTGAACAAGAAGCAGGCAGGCAGCAGTCCACAAGGCATCTCAGATTGTGCTCTAAGTAAAATAATTTTGTTGTTAATCACAAAAACTGAATTAATGAGAAAGCTGTGGAGTTGTACTACTGTTAGTTAATTACATATATAAGATGGTGTACTATGTAAAATTAAATGTCCTAACTTAGGGAGTTCATCTTTATATGTAAGTAATTTTGCGGTTATATATATATATATATATATATATATATATATATATATATATATATATATATATATATATATATATATATATATATATATATATATATATATATATATATATATATATACAGTACATATACACTGCAACATTTTGTTTTACTGAACAGTGTTCCACACAAAGTAGAAAAGTATAACTTTGTTTATGTGTAATGTACTTCATGTAAAAGCAAATCCATGTGTGAAAGACAAACATATTTCTGTCTTCAAGATTATATTATTAAATTCATTAAGTTGTGCATAATGTAAAAAAAAATTAAAAAGTATAATAATAAAAAATAGTAAATAACAATAATAATTATAAATAAATAAATGCATTATAAAAACAGAAAAAAATTGAAAGTTCAGTTTAAACACTTTAAAACACAAATTATAAAAAGATATTACAAACTGTACAAAAAGTTGTTTACACTGTTTTACTCAGTTAAGCAGTTTTACCACCTCAATTAAAAATGAGGGGAAGAGAGGTAGTTCATTTAAGAAGGGCAGTGTTCACATAACATAACAACTAACTTCCTGGAATATTTGGTCAGAGAAGTGACTTTCACCATTGCTACCAACAATTGCTTCTACATATCATCAACTGGAGAAATGCAGGCAACATATTCATACTGCAGAGCCAAACAACTGTTAAACTAATGATAACTTCCAATTTGAAGACATTATATTTTCTATTCTGATGACTTCTCTTATGGTTGGTTTTGTTTTTCCTGAATGGATGCTTTCTCTCAACTCTCTTCACCACAAGCACATTACAACACAACTCACAGGAATCTCTTTGGGCAAACTTCAAACAGATCCACTTGCTAACAATGCACTTGTCAACTCCTACACCTGTCTGGAAGGAGACACACACACACACACACACACACACACACACACACACACACACACACACACACACACACACACACACACACACACACACACACACACACAAATGCTTATGATGGAGAGAGAGAGAGAGAGAGAGAGAGAGAGAGAGAGAGAGAGAGAGAGAGAGAGAGAGAGAGAGAGAGAGAGAGAGAGAGAGAGAGAGAGAGAGAGAGAGAGAGAGAGAGAGAGAGAGAGAGAGAGAGAGAGAGAGAGAATAAAGAAATTAATATGTGTATGACTCCTGCCTCACACAGGACACAAGGCTACTTGAAATCTGGGTTTCCACAGTTTACCTTCCCAAAGTTTCTCCAGGCACCAATTTATTGATCATCCTGAAGGGAGGAGGAACAGCTGGAGAATCTGCCCCAGCCTGGATTCAAACCAGGCACTCAAACAACAATAATTTAGGGTTGAGAAGAAATAAGAAAATCCTCTGAATTTCAGAAATTAGTGTTTCACATTATGATGCAACACTGATGTTCTACAATCCTTCATCTTCCTTTCCTTGACTTTACTGTATAGCTGCTTGTCCTCATTTGCTAGAGAGCTTGTTTGTTTGCTTTTTCAGCACTGAAACTGCAGGTTCTGTTTTCTCTATTTCAAATCATAGGTGCTTGTCCTCGTCTGGCAACAAGCTTTCTTTTTATTTGTAAGTAGGTATGTGTTGGAAGGAAGCCTGTCAGTCCCTGGCACCACTGTGGCTGCAGCACCTCTAAGGCACACAGCAGCTGCCCTGCACACCACCACCACTACCAGCCAAGACTTTAGCCTACACAAAGCCATACATCTGTACTTACAGTTGTCAATTATGTAATATAAAATAACAAAAAAAGTATTTACAGCATCGTCACTAAAATACTTACAAAATAACTACGTACACGACCCAAGACCACGCAGGTACAAAGAAATATTAAAAAAAAGTATCGCAGGAAAGGAAACAAATTAAGCAGTGCACACGTTCTCTGTGCCTGTCTGGCCTTAGTTTAGTTACATGTTGGTATAAAGGCAGTCACTGCAACACTACCTGGCATGTAAGGGTGACACCTGCAGTACATGCTGCAGTCCAGCTGCTATGCTCCGGCTGACCAGCCATCACTGATTTTAGTAGCATGGCCAGAACCCAGACCCAAGAAATATTCAAACCGTTGTTTTTTGTGACAAATGAACAGTAATTTTTTGCAATAAACTGCATTGAGATAAATGCCTCACATACACCTAATGTAGTTATATAAATATATATAAGTTAAATAAATGCATGTGTATGTATGTACTGATCAGAATTCATACATTGTCAGGCTGTACATTTTCTACATACAGTTATAAAAATACATTCAAGGGACTGTGAAAAAATTCTTTGAAATGTATGAGATACCATTATGCTGAGTATGAAGAAGTAATTCAAGATAATGAAATTCTGACAGTTTTATGAACAATAACCTGCAGTGGTCATACTTACCTTGCATTTATTAGAAAAGTACCACCTTTAGTAACAAGGAATTGAGATATCTTGAAGTTGTGAAATATACAAACTATAACGAGATACAATATGGGTCGGTAGCACAGCCTCACCTGCACTGGGCCAGGTATGTACTATTTGATGCGGTTGAGTACTTTGTCTGTTATGGTGATGAGAGCTTTCTGTTCCTCTGAGGGCTTCAAGGTGCTGATGACCTTAATGGCTTCCTGGCAGTGCTGGCGAGCCAAGAACTGTGTCTGCTCCAACCCGTCACTCTTGTGCACCAGTTCAAAGGCTTTCTGAACATCACCGGGCTCCTGGAACCTCCGCATTATCATTGGGTTCAGCTCCGGGAACTGCAACACAGGGCAACAATGTTAGGCTGAGCTACATCAATGGAAACAGCAATGATCAGGTTTTAATTTTACCTTTCAATATGCTATCCTTTGATATTTCCTATGTCTGAGCCACAAGGGTGTGTCTATAGAGAATAATACCTATGGCAAGACCTGAAATTGTGCCCAAGCATCTAACAACCATCTTTTAGAGGACTTTCCTGTAACATCTGCACAGTGGTGCCTTCCTTCAAGTAACTGGATATTAAGGGTACATGCCATACGCACCATACCCAAGATATACCACTGCTGGGCTAAGTGAGACTCTGAAGTGACTGATGACTGATCCACCTAGTAACAATTCTTCTGTCAAACCAGTGCAGGAAGAATTGCTGCTTGTATAAAAGCAGATCATAATATCTATCCAGAATATAAACTTGTGCAAATTTTAATAATTTAGTTAAACTGTTAATTCCAAAACATTTTTTTCCAGATACAAGAGGCTATGATTATCAATAAGTGGCTGAGATTATGGCATCACTTCACTCACTCAATCACTAACCCTATTCTTAAGGACTACTGACCAAGGCTCCACACAGACACCCTTTCCTTTTGAAAAAGATCAATGCTCCTGACATGAGGTTTGTGAGCATCCTTTGGTTTTCACTGAGGATTCTCTTATGACCCCAGGACCACGATGAACCTCTGGGCAGCACTACATGCTACATGATCATATCATGGCATTCATACTATAAAGGTGAGAGAACTGAGTTCAGTCTTGCAAGAATGCCAGAGATATTGAATATGCCTACTCATATAATGTCCTCTGATTCAGTAGAAGGTAGTTTATTACTATATACTATAAAACTTTATAATTTCCTATTTTTGGTTGCATATTTCAAAATCAACAATATGATAACTGATGTGTAGTCCAAAAAACTGCAACACTACTCATCAACTTCCTCATTTGTTGTTTTTAAAATCTACCACATGAAACACTCCATCATACAATTTTTCTTGAATACTCAAACCCCAAGTGAAAGTCACATGTACAGGATATGTATAAATACATAACACGTTTGTATACATTTGCACACACATACCTTTTCACATGCAAAGAGCACGGGTGCAGTGGCCAGGCCCAGCTTGAGGTCAGCTGCCGTGGGCTTCCCCATTGTGCTGGAGGAAGACACAAAGTCCAGCAGGTCATCCACTAGCTGGAAGGCGATGCCCACATTACGGCCATACTGGAAGGCCACCTCCTGCAGGCTGTCATCTGCTCCAGACAGGATGGCCACCTGCAAACACAAGGTACATTAAAAATCAACATTAAAAGCCTTTCTTGTGTGCATGTAGGCAAAAGAAAAGATCACTGCCACTATCATCACAAGATATGGTCTCTGGCAGGACTCATTTCACTGTCATTTTGAAGGGAGCCACTAATTATTCAAATATGGATTCTGGTCCAATATAATATAATACTAGAAATATAACTCCATAAACACACAACACAAAAAAGTAAACAATACTTCCCTGACATCACCTATCCAAGTCCCTCATTCCCTCAATGGTCATTCCTACAACCTTAAACATTCCACTTCAGACCTCTACATTTTCCCTTCCTCATCGTTTCCATGTGCTTGAACTAATTCCTACATAGCCAGTGCCTTAATTTTTTTCCAACATTTTAATTTCTCCTAATCAAACCTCATGCCAAGTTTTTAAGCAATGTTTTTTAAGACAAATTTGCACATTCCATTAAAGTTTCCCCATATTTTTTGCTCGTTTGTTTATCACAGCAGGTAAACTTACGGCCTTGCAGCTGTATGCTATGAGAGAGGCAGTCTTCTTGAATGTCTTTTTGAGGTAATGAGCAAACCTCTCATTCTCATTTTCTTTTGATCCCAGTTGCATGAACTCCCCCTGCACCAAGTCACTCAGAACCTGTAATAAAAGAATTGGTCAGGTATCCATCTAGTGTCTAAGTGACAAAGCTAAAGATGCACAAAGCTTAAATCTTTGCATTGGTGTGGTTTCTCAAGCTTGATGTTTTAGTCTAGTGCAAGTTTTGAAACACATCACTAACAACACAATCCAAATGTTAAAGTGCCTGCAGTTTTGTTGTCAAATGAAGGAACGAGTGTCATACTGTCATTAGCAGTCAAACAGTCAATACATAAACCAGACTCACAACTCAACACTGATAAACTCTACACAAGCAAGAATTAGTTCCACATACTACTATTTTACTTTTTTCTCTCATAAAGTACTCTGCACTACAATAGTACAAGATACCAATGTTATACTACAATGAAAAGTAATTAGCATACTTCATCCGAAAGAAGAATCAGATGAGTCATTACTAATTGACATACAATTACAGAGGTATTGCATAAGAGGCTCCATGAATGAGGACTGCACCAACACCAGCCATCCCCCACCACCACACCGAGAGTACCAGAGCAAGACTGGCTGACCAGACCACCCTGCCTAGGTCAAGACACTGACTGACCTGTGAGAGGACCACGATGACCTCCTCATTGCGTATCCTGGCCAGCATGGTGGAGGCCACGGACAGGATGTAGTCTCCTGCCATCACCGCCTGCGGGACACCAAATAAACATCATCCATTCATTCTTATCATGGTTTCCGTTAGTATACAACTCATACTGGAAGGATACTATGGCTCTCTTTAGTTGTACATAAGGCTGCTGCATGAACCATGAAGGTGCTCTGGTTGCTCACATGCACTGTTCAGTTTCTAGTGCCAATATTGAAGTATTAATGTATATATAATTTCTCTATTAGTTATTGTCACCATCATACACAAGCTTCACCAGGATCTCAGCAGTATTCCTGAAGGAAAAATGCAATAAGTCTTGCATGCAATTATTATGACTTACGTACCTATGTACAGTATACGTAATGTATATAGATTCTACCTGTGAAAGTTGGTCAAGTATACTTATGATCTGGTACACTACCCGTTACTGTAACTATAAGCATGTATTTTTCCTGCCAAAATCTCGTATTGAGTACAACACAGTATGCTGCTAGACTCATAAATACTGAAAGGAATCTGCATTAAGACAACCTTGAGGAAAACAATTAGGAAATGACACGGTATGCAAGGAGCGGCTCAGCACCACCGCTCAGTTGTGGATCGGCACCCTCATCTCGTCTGCGATATCCTTGGAAATAATTGCTCCCACATAATAGTGAAGGTGTTTGGTGGATGACATCAGTCGGGGAGTGGCACATACTATATCTCAATCCTTTATTCCATTGTTCCTCTTCGCCAAGTACTGCAAAACTGGTCGGGTACTTGGCCTCCTCTTCCTTCACCGGATCTTCTTGGCCATTATTGTTGCTATTAGTTATCATCAAAAAATTTGGGCCTCTCCGCATCTCAATACGACACGGTCTGATATGAGTCACAAGAAGTCATAATAACGTAACACAAGGCATATGGACGCTTTCGCATAGTCACTGTTCGTAATGGTGACGTGAAAGACTTCTTTCTGTCATCGTCTTCCGTATTCAACACCTCTGAACAAATTGCTTGCATACACCATGACGAGGCTTCACCTAACATCCTCTGGCATTGTTATATTGTTAAAGTGACTACTCTTGGTGTGAAGGAGCCGCTGAAACCCACAAAGCCTCGTAGCGTTAACATCCGGGAAAAACACACACACACACACACACACACACACTTACGTTTCCCTGTGTCACTCTGGCTCTCACATCACACAGGTAAGGCAAAGGCTGCCCTATATTTCGTGACAGGGTGAAGGTGGTGGTTGAAAAACGTGATAATCTGGCCACGGGAGGGGAAAAATTGAGTGATGGCACGTTATTGCGTCATGCGGCCTTTCGCGGGGTACAGGGGTGGGCTCTCTCTCTCTCTCTCTCTCTCTCTCTCTCTCTCTCTCTCTCTCTCTCTCTCTCTCCATTTATGATACGCTGATTACAACTTATTTACAATACTTCTAAACTTTCAGACAAAACCATCACGTCACAACTCCATCCACGGAAGATAAAAATACATTCATGACTCAAACTAATCTTTACCAAGCCTTCCCCATTTACCACCATCCCGCCCTCCACTCTCCATTCCCTGCCTCACCTCTACAAATTAGCTATATTATTTCTAAACTTCCAGGCAAAACCATCACTTCACAGCTCCATCCATGGAAGATAAAAACGGACATGACTCCGGCCAAACTTCATAGCCTCACCCGCCCTACGCTTCTCCCTCTCCCTGGTTCACCACGTCCCCAGCGGATAAGCATTCAGCTCCACAAAGGCCATATAACGCCCACTGAACCGGACTTGCTCTACTGGAAGGGAAAAGCGTGAAAGGCCCGCCGCCCGCATCCGGCAGAGAGAGAGAGAGAGAGAGAGAGAGAGAGAGGGAGTGGGCGGATTCTCCTTTCATGGGGTTGCATTCGTTAAGATTCTAAGATAGGATTAAAATCTAACTGTTGAATCTACGTACGTTAGTTATGGTTAGTTCCGGATGCTACATGCGGGAGTTATTTTCCGGAGTAATTTTCGTCTCACTTTCCCCGCGTGAAGTAATAAGCTCTGCCAAGTCCTCTCTCTCTCTCTCTCTCTCTCTCTCTCTCTCTCTCTCTCTCTCTCTCTCAAGAACGCGCTTACTTGATTTCTAGATAAGAATAAAGTTTACAAAAAAAAGTATAAGAAATATCTAAAGGAAATGAACACAACTATAAGTATGGTAGTATGGAAATAACAGAAAGAGGTACGGACAGACTGTTGTAAGCAAAAGTATTATCGGAGACTCCGTGAGGAAGAAAACGGAGTTTGCGTGTCAGTAAAGAGAGAGAGAAAGAGACATATTTACCAAGCGGAAAAACGATAAAAGGCTGACTAACGAATTGACTGAATGATTGATTCATTGGTATTTTGGTCCCATAACAACACAGTAACAGTAGCTCTATGTATGTGTATGTGTGTGTATTTACACTTACATGAGACACACCATTCATTCTACGCAATATTCACTCATGGAGGTTTTGTAGAGCGCCTTTCTTTGGTGGAATGAAGCTTACTCACTAAGCAGTAAACATCAACAGAGCGCCATAATAGGGAGGGGCCTCACCTTGCGCTGCCCATAGAGGTTGTTGACAGAGGGCTTGCCGCGGCGGGTATCCGAGGCATCCAGCACATCGTCGTGGACCAGGGACGCCGTGTGCAGCATCTCCGTCACCTTCGCCACCTGCCACTGGGTGTTGAACAATCTGAAACACGACGCGAGGAATAACAACAAAGGAAAATAAGTGAAGCTGCAAGAAGCCATCAGACCTACACGTGGCAGTCCAAGTGCGCAACATATCTACCTATTTCCACCTACCATGCTCATCCATGAATTTGTCTGATCTTTTAAAGCTCCCCAGTGACTCAACACCAACAACCAGAATGTAGGGATGGACAGAGGAACAGAAAAAAAAAAAAAAAAGTAGTTGTCAGGTTCTATAAGGAGACTGTCAGCAGATCAAAGTACGCGAGACTGAAGGAAAGAGAACTGAATGCAGCTGTTGAATAATCTGAATGAGCTCTGGCCACGACTGAACCACTGCGACCGCTAAACAAAACAGAGCGTCAGACAGAGTTAGGATGGTACAGATCAAGATAAAATTTAACGTTACATATCAAATTCGAACGTAAACAAGTCAGTACATCTGGTGAACAGCGAGAGGCAGTTAAGCAAGAAGTTTAAAAGAGGACAAAAAAACAATACCCATATAGCGGTCAGAATTGTGAGTGGTCTGATCAGTAAAAGTTCAGATCTAATACCCACTTAACTCTACCTAACCTCCATGTCTATCACTTATCCTTAGAGAAGAAATGGAAGAGGAGGAGGAGGAGGAGGAGGAGGAGGAGGAGGAGGAGGAGGAGGAGGAGGAGGAGGAGGAGGAGGAGGAGGAGAAGAGAAGAAGAAGAAGAAGAAGAAGAAGAAGAAGAAGAGAAGAAGAAGAAGAAGAAGAAGAAGAAGAAGAAGAAGAAGAAGAAGAAGAAGAAGAAGAAGAAGAAGAAGAAGAAGAAGAAGAAGAAGAAGAAGAAGAAGAAGAAGAAGAAGAAGAAGAAGAAGAAGAAGAAGAAGAAGAAGAAGAAGAAGATTAAATAAAAAAAAGAAGAAGGAGAAGCAGGAGATAACACTGATGACAGGTTCAGGTAACACGCGGGTCAGGATGCGGCAAGTCACCTTCCGATGACCCGCTTGAAGGTCACAAGAGAAAGTTCGCGCTCCAGGACTTCCCAGAATCTTCCTTTCCCTCTGCTCGGAGAGAACGGAAGTGGTTGCATTCTTGGGAGACACGGACCTTTCGTCTTATGAGAGCTTTGGTACGCCAGGTTGCTACTTATTTTTTTCCTTTTTCGTTTTGATGTGTAAAGGAAAGCTGACCAAGTGGTAAGCACGAAATGAATCTATAAATGATGAAATAATAATAATAATACCAGCAAGAACCACAACAGCAATAATAACTCACTTAATTGACGGTTTATTTAGATTAGATACACAAGTCTTCGGTTTCTTCACATTTTGCACTTAAAAAGAATGAAATCGCGCCACTTACACGGTCTTCTCGAACCCCGGGAGTTCTCCATATAAATAAAAGTCTCGTTGGGAGCAAAATTACACAGAAGTTTCTCTCTCTCTCTCTCTCTCTCTCTCTCTCTCTCTCTCTCTCTCTCTCTCTCTCTCTCTCTCTCTCTCTCTCTCTCTCTCTCTCTCTCTCTCTCTCTCTCTCTCTCTCTCTCTCTCTCTCTCTCTCCAGAAGAAAACGGAATGATAAGTATAATGAAAAGTAAAAATCTGAACTCCACAAATTAAAGAAGTGATGAGCTTAAGGAAAAAGAAAAATGAGGAACAAGTGCTGTAATACAAAAAAAAATAAATAAAAATAATAAATAAATAAATAAACACAAACAACACACAAACATACACACAAAAAGAGCAAGAATTAGATGACATAAGCCAAACACAAGTCATAAACATAAAAAAAAGAAGAATCAGTAAAAACTTGAACAATATAAATAGAAAAAAAAGTGGAGTACATTGAAAAAAAAGAAAGAAAATAAACAAAAGTGGTATAACGACACCATAAACGAAGGTAACTGAGATAAAGAAGGAGGCTGAGGCGGAGCTGGGGGGGGTGAGGGGTGAGGGGTGAGGTGTGTGTGTGTGTGTGTGTGTGTGTGTGTGTGTGTGTGTGTGTGTGTGTGTGTGTGTGTGTGTGTGTGTGTGTGTGTGTGTGTGTGTGTGTGTGTGTGTGTGTGTGTGTGTGTGTGTGTGTGTGTCAAGCGGTCAGGCAGGTTGGAAGGTTAGCAGGTGGCGCAGGGGAACCTTCAAGGCCACCAGTAAAAGTTATTCCTTCAAATCAAACAGTATTTCTTCCTGTCTTCATTCATCTTCTTTTTCTAATTTTCTCCTTCCTTCTGTTTCTACCTACCTCCTTCCTTTCATCCATTCCTTCGTTCCCTCGTGGCTTTCACTTTCCCTCCTTCTTCAAATCACTAAGAATTTCCTCTCTTCTCTTCATCTATTCCTCTTTTCCTTTCTCATCCTCTTTCTTTTATTTTCGTGTTGTAACTTTATATCACCACTAATTTCTCTCTTTCTCTTGATCTCTCCCTTTCGTCCGCTTTCCCTTATTTCTTTCTTTCATTCTTATCTGCATTCCTGCCATCCCTCTGTTTATCTAACCTTTCCTCTCTTCGTCCTTCTATTCCTACTTCAATCCTTGCCATCCTTCTCCATATCAAACAATCTTTTTTTTAATCTCTCTCTCTCTCTCTCTCTCTCTCTCTCTCTCTCTCTCTCTCTCTCTCTCTCTCTCTCTCTCTCTCTCTCTCTCTCTCTCTCTCTCCTGTGTCTCACCATTCCTGCGTTCATTTTTCCTTCACTTTCTCCCTCCATTCCAAGGTCTATCCTCGCCATCGTTCCAAATCTCCCTTTCCCTTTTCCCTTCATCCCTTCCCTGCCTCCTCTTTCTTTTCATTTGTACCTCCAGCCTTGTCATCCTTCACCACTGTCCCTTAACTTAACCCCTCCCTCCATCTGCCCCTCTTCCCTCTTGCCCTGTCTGTTCCTCTGTCCCTTCAAATTTTATCTCTAAGTTGGTAGGTTAAGGAAATAAAAGTGATTTAATACCTTCCTTCTATCAGTCTCCCTCTCATTTTACTCTCTCTTCCTCCACCTTTCCTTTTAAATCTTATATTTTTGTCGTTTTTTTGTGTTACGTCAGGTTAAATTACGTCAAGTTAGGTTAGGTTAACTCTCTTCAAGCAGACATGTTAAGGAAATGGAATTGAACTAATACAACTACAGTAAAGAAAGAAAAGCGAATTAAATTAAAGAAGATCACTTGTGTTTTGCAGGAGAAGGAGTATGAGGGGAATGTTGCTCGTATTCTCACCTGTCCTCGTCGTGCAGGTGTGTGTTGATGGCCCGGGACATGAGCACAGTGATGAGTGGACGCACCGCCTTCCCCTGCCCGTCGAAGTAGTATTTGGCGATCTCCTGAAGCTCAAACTGAGACTCCAGCTCCTGAGGAAACAGTGACAGCACGGTCAGAGAAATGCTCGCAGTAAAATGGAGGAAAAAAATGGTTAGCTAAAACTGCATAAATCAACGAAAGAAAATAATTGGCTCTGGATCAAAATGAAAACGAGAAAATGAATTAAGACAAACAAAACAAACTGGAAAAAAAAAACGGTGCAGGAAAATAAAGGAAATCAATAAAAAGTATTCATAAATTTTCACTTTAATTTTCACGTGATTTCCTCCACCTATCTTCTCTCTTATGGCATCTCCTCACTAATTCACGAGAGAGAGAGAGAGAGAGAGAGAGAGAGAGAGAGAGAGAGAGAGAGAGAGAGAGAGAGAGAGAGAGAGAGAGAGAGAGAGAGAGAGAGAGAGAGAGAGAGAGAGAGAGAGAGAGAGAGAGAGAGAGAGAGAGAGAGAGAGAATGTAGATAAAATAAACGAATATGATAATGCAAAATAAAAGAACAATCAGTCATCCATTAAGGGTAAAAATGGATTAGTCTTTGCTCAAAAAAAAAAGAAGTTACATTTGCTCTTTTCTTTACAGTGACTAGTTATACGTGACGTGTGGTAAAACTCTGGAACTTCCTGCCTGCTTCTGTATTTCCTCTTGTTTTTTTTTATTTTAACGGTATCAAGAGGGAGGTTTAAAGGGTCATGCTCAAAATTTGGGTAACACCTTTGACTATACGAGTACCTTCATACAGCGCTTTTTTGTTGCCCTAAGCCAGAATCTCCTGTTATACAAAAATACACTTGAATCATAAAATAAACAAATAACTATGAAAGAAAATGATAAATACTAATAAGACAGCATCACAGTAACCAGCCATCCGTTCCAGCATCTGACGGAGGACCAAGCATGTGAGAGAGCAGTGCACACGAGGGACGCCGCACTATCAGGAAGGCAGCACACGTCACCTGCGCCTCCATAGGTCCCCCGGGCGCTTCCTGTGGTCACGCCAGCGGCAGGAAGAGCCAGCAGACCCTTCTACCCCATAGGCAACACATACACACACACACACACACACACACACACACACACACACACACACACACACACACACACACACACACACACATTAAGACTAACGTGTGGGTATAAATTATTTGCACTAAGCTTTTTCGCCATTCGCATTAGTGGAAGGAACCGCAAGAACTGCACCTTAATAAATACACAGATACGAACTTAACAAAAAAAGTAAGTAAACAAATAAATAAATATATAAATAAACAAATCCGTCATTCGTTTTTGATCGACTGCGACAGGGAATTAAGGAAAAAGTTATATAATTTTGTTTCCAGATTAGAAAAGGGGAAAAAAAACCTGCTTATTTTTTCTCTGGTTTCACTTTCTCACCGACTGATATTAGTAGTGATGTTTACACAGTTAGTTTTTAGCTTAATTGTATGATTATTCTATTTTCCCATCCTTGAGTAATTTTTAAACTAATACTGATCTTGGAACCTCGAGTAGTAAGTCAGGTGTGTGTGTGTGTGTGTGTGTGTGTGTGTGTGTGTGTGTGTGTGTGTGTGTGTGTGTGTGTGTGTGTGTGTACCCTCTCCCCCTGCCTCCCGTCATTCCTCACCCGCCAATCGGGTCATGTATGCTTTCATCACTCCATACACACACACACACACACACACACACACACACATACACACCCTCACGTTACGTACAATGAAATGCACCTTCGAGTCACTGTCTGTGTAAGCCATTGCGTCACTTCTAGGTCAGTCAATCCACTGTACTTTCGTCACTCGCATGTTTGTGGACATAAGTACATATATTACCACTAATTTCCGCAAAGCTGTACTCATTTTTTTTTTTTTTCGTCACCGTTATCATGTAAGTCGTGTTAAACTTTCCCTTAAGGTTTTCGTGAGTGTTTTTCCCCCAATGATAATACAAATCCCGGTTAGCACTTTTACTGTTGTAATCATTCTTTGCTAACATTGAGAACACTGTAAAAAAAAAATGTTTGAATAGACACACACAGAAAAAGAGAAGGAATGGTAGATTTCTTTCGTCTATTCAACGTTACATAACTACTAATATGACTAGTACAAAACCAGATGTAGAAAAAATTTGTCTAGGCTACAGAACTATGTATTTATGTGACTGTAGCACGAAACGAGATGCATAAAGTTTGTCTAAGTTACAGAACTGCGTATTCAAGAGACTGTAGTGCAAAAAAGATTTCTAAAAGATTTAAAGTGATCTTGGGAAAACTGTACTGCAGCAAAAGAGTTAATCCATCGCTAGAATTAAGAAACTGTTCTTGTAAATCTTGATAGTTGTAAAAGAGAATGTTACTTGTAGTCGAAATAGGACGAATAACCCTTTAACAGCAAGTCATTCTTTCCCATAATCATCTACAACATTAAAAAGACTTATTTTCCGTACTAGTCTCTTGAATATGGACTTCTGTAGCTTTGTAAATATTAAATTAACCTATCATTACTTACTTTTATATATTCATGTAAAAAATGTATTATCGTGATCTCAATGCTAACGAAAGACGCATTAAACTAGAAGAGAAACTGAAGGAAAATACAATCGAATACTTTCCTACAACTACATAAAAGCAACCATCATTACCTGGCAAACAAGAATCTCACCTGCGCCTTCACGAAAGTACAGGTAAAAAAAAATCTTATGAGAGAAAAAAAATTAGAAATGTGGCTTAGGAGGAACGTAACTATTGAATGCTTGTCAACACCTGCACGAAAACAATTACCTTCCCTTACCTGCCCAAGTCATACCTGCGCCTACACGAAAGTACCAGAAGAAACTGCTAAAAAAGAAGAAGAAGAAGAAGAAGAAGAAGAAGAAACGTGACTTGTGAAAAAAAAAGAACTAAAGGATGCTTGTCAACGCCTGCATGGAAGCATCACCTTTACCTAGCCAACAAGTGTACAGATACAGAAAACATTAGACGGGAAAAAAAGAGTAAATAAAACGATAAATAAAGAAAATCAAATAAAAAATAACAAAACTCTCACTCAGAACTACTTAAAAACTCAAACTTACAGGTATAAAAGATCTCCCTTTATATTTAATAGTAATCCTACCTGACCCACGACGAAAATATAAACACAGCTACACAACTACACAACATCACCAAAACTTTCACTTAGATGAACACGAAGAAGAAGAAGAAGAAGAAGAAGAAGAAGAAGAAGAAGAAGAAGAAGAAGAAGAAGAAACTTTCGAATGCCTAAAAATATGTACACATTAAAC